>NC_069504.1:208536475-208763975 GCF_027579735.1 Bombina bombina | reverse complement strand
TGAATGTTCTATTTCAACAGCTTATTCATTTCCCCTTTGCTTTAAAATAAACAGATGCAACATTTTAAACTGTCCAGTTAAAAAAAACCCCGGTTATTTCTGGTACTGAGTGTACCAGGAAGCTATTTTTAGTGCCTCTCTGTGTCGCAGCAGTAATTTGAGCTTGGCAGTATCGGTCACATGACCGGATTTACGTCATAACTTTTCTGAGGAAAAAGTTGTTTTTCTCTATTTCTGGGTGGTTCTGTCTTAATTGGTAGTGGTAAGGCACCTCAGTAATTGAGGTGTGGGGTTGCCTGAGGGGTATTTTAGAAGTTTATTTGATGTTTATTAAAAAAAAAATTTTCTTAACTTTTATCACATAATTTTAGCTGGGGATCAATCCTAATTTGGGATAAAATTTAAAGTGATTTTTTATCCTTGGCTTATTTTAATTGAATATTAAAATCATTGAAACTTATCTGTACATGTTTATTTACTGTTTCACAACATGTCTGATTTGGAGCAAGAGCCTGCTCTCATGAATTCATGCTTATTATGTTTAGATGCACAAATTGCAGCTCCTATGAAAGAAAACCTTGCAAAATAAAGGTAAAATGTTTGAGCCGAATGTCTCTCAAGATGAAGCTGTTAAAATAATACCTCAGTTTTCTCCTGCTATGTCCCAAGCCTCAATAGTGTCACATGCAGTGCCCTGCAGTTCCTCTATAACTCCTAGTGGAGTTTATTTAAAAGCAGAAATTGCTGCCCAGGTATCTTCAGCGGTATTTGCGGCATTAGCTGCCATTCCCAGATTACAGGGAAAACGCAAGAGGAAATCTAGAAATTCAGAAAGTAAGGTGCCTGTCCTCAGTTCTGCTTCCAAGTTGCCCTTTCTCATAAGTCTGATGAGGGTGAAATCTCAGATTCGGAAAGTATAATTCCTTCTTCTGAGACTGAGGTGGTATCCTTCAGATTTAAGCTTGAACACCTTCATGTATTGTTAAAGGAGGTTTTAGCTACTTTAGATGACTCCGATACCCCTGTCATTGACATTCCTAAGAAATCTAGTAAACTTGATAGTTTCTTTGATGAACCTTCCACTTCTGAGGTTTTTCCTGTGCCGGACTGTGCTAGGGAGGTTATCTCGCAGGAATGGAAGAAACCAGGGGTGCCTTTTTCCCCATCTCCCATTTTTAAGAAAATGTTTCCTGTCAAGGACTCCATTAAAGACCCTTGGTATACTATACCCAAAGTTGAAGGGGCCATATCCACTCCGGCTAAGAGAACCACTATTCCTATTGAGGATAGCTGCTCTTTTAAGGATCAGATGGACAAGAAGCTGGAGTCTTATTTGAAAAGATTTATGTTCATCACGGTCTCCAATGGCAACTTGTGGTGTGTATTGCCACTGTGACTCTTATTCGTTTGATGCCTTGTCTGATTCTCTCTTAAATTGGCCAATCCCTTTATTGTAGATGCCATTTTACAGGTTGTTAGACTAGGAGCTAAAACTTCTAGTTTTGCTGTCCTAGCCCACAGGGCATTATGGTTGAAATCCTGGTCTGTGGACATTTCCTTTAAAGTCAAGCTTCTGGTGATTCTTTACAAGAACTAAACCTTGTTTGGACCCAGTTTGGCAGAAATTATCTCTGATATTACCGGTGGAAAAGGGTATTTTCTACCTCAAGATAAAGGATGTCAGAGTAAATTTTGTTCCTTTCATAACTTCAGAGGAAAGCCTTCCCCTTCTTCTCCCAAGCAGGAACAATCCAAGTCTTCTTAGAAACCCAATCAGTCTTGGAACAAGGGGA
Organism: Bombina bombina; assembly: GCF_027579735.1. Lineage (NCBI taxonomy): Eukaryota > Metazoa > Chordata > Amphibia > Anura > Bombinatoridae > Bombina > Bombina bombina. The sequence goes on along the minus strand of NC_069504.1, from coordinate 208,762,182 downwards.
AACGATCAAAGAAACCCGCAGCTGATTCCAAATCAGCATGAAGGGTTTCCCCCCGATCCAGGATTGGATCAGGTGGGGGGCAGACTTTCTCAGTTCTCTCAAGCCTGGATATGAGATGTCCCAGATCCCTGGACTGTCAACATAGTATCCCAGGGTTACAAATTGGAATTCAAGACTTTTCCTCACAGAGGCAGATTCCTTCTCTCAAGATTATTTGCAGACCAGTTAAAGAGAGAGGTGTTCTTGAAATGTATACAACATCTTTCCTCCCTGGGAGTGATAGTTCCAGTGCAGGATCAGGGTCTCGGGTTCTACTCCAACCTATTTGTGGTTCCCAAAAAAGTGGGAACTTCCCGTCCCATCCTAGACTTGAAGTGTCTAAATAAGTTTCTCAAAGTTCCATCCTTCAAGATGGAGACTATATGCTCCATTCTTCCTTTAGTACAAGAGGGTCAGTTCATGGATCAGGGTCTCGGGTTCTACTCCAACCTATTTGTGGTTCCCAAAAAAATGGGAACTTTCCGTCCCATCCTAGACTTGAAGTGTCTAAATAAGTTTCTCAAAGTTCCATCCTTCAAGATGGAGACTATATGCTCCATTCTTCCTTTAGTACAAGAGGGTCAGTTCATGACAACCATAGACCTAAAGGATGTGTATCTTCATGTTCCTATTCACAGGGACCATCACAGATTCCTGAGATTTGCCTTTATGGACAAATATTTCCAGTTTGCGGCCCTTCCATTTGATCTAGCCATGGCTCCCAGAATTTTTTCAAAGGTTCTGGGGGCTCTTTTGGCAGTGATCCATTCTCGTGGAATTGCTGTGGCACCCTACCTGGATGACATATTGGTTCAGGTGCCATCTTTTCAACTAGCAAAATCTCACACAGAGATATTGTTGTCTTTTCTTCGTTCCCACAGATGGAATGTGAATCTGGAAAAAAAACTCCCTTTTCCCTGCTACAAGGGTAGTGTTCTTAAGGACCATAATAGATTCTTTATTGATGAAGATTTTTCTGACAGAGGTCAGGAAAAACAAAATCATTTCCTCTTGCCTCTCCCTTCAGGCTTCTGCTAATCCTTCAGTGGCTCAATGTATGGAGGTAATCAGTCTGATGGTGGCTTCCATGGACATCATTCCCTATTCTCGATTCCATTTGAGAGCTCTCCAGTTACGCATGCTCAGACAATGCAATGGAAACCATGCAGATCTACCTCAGAGAATAGAGTTAGATCAGTCATCAAGGAATTCTATTCTGTGGTGGATTTCTCAGGAACATCTGTCTCAGGGCACATGCTTTCAGAGACCTTCCTGGGTGATCATGACCACTAACGCCAGCCTGCTGGGCTGGGGAGCAGTCTGGAATTCGATTAAAGCTCAGAACCTTTGGACTCGGGAGGAGTCTGCTCTTCTATCAACATCTTTGAGTTGAGGGTGAATTACAATGCTCTATTGGCTTGGCCTCAGTTGTCCTCAGCCTAGTTTATCAAGTTCCAGTCAGACAACATAACCTTTGTGGCTTACATCAACCACCAGGGAGGAACACAGAGTTCCTTAGCAATGAAGGAGGTTACTTGGATTCTTCAGTGGTCAAAGATCCACAATTGCTGTCTATCTGCCATCCACATTCCAGGAATAGACAACTGGGAAGCGGATTTTCTGAGCAGACAGACTTTTCATCCCAGGAAGCAGGAACTCCATCTGGAGGTGTTTTCAAGTTTAGTCCTCAAATAGGGGGTGCCGGAGATAGATCTGATGGCATCCCGTCAGAACGCCAAGCTTCCAAGGTACGGTTCAATGTCAAGAGATCCGCAGGCTGTTCTGATAGATGCTCTGGCAGTTCCTTGGGTTTTCAGGTTGGCATACCTGTTTCCTCCATTTGCTCTCATTCCACGAGTCATTGCTCGTATCAAACAGGAGAAGGCGTTGGTGATTCTAATAGCCCCTGCATGGCCTCACAGGATCTGGTTTGCAGACCTAATGGAGATGTTATCTCTCCCACCTTAGAGACTACCTCCTGATTCAGGGTCCCTTCCTTCATCCAAATCTCATTTATCTGAAGCTGACTGCTTGGAGATTGAACACTTAATTCTGTCTAAGTGTGGTTTTTCTTAGTCGTTCATTGAGACTATGTTTCAGACTCGCAAGCCTGTTACTAGAAAGATTTACCATAAGATAAGACGTAAATATCTTTATGGTGTGAATCCAAGAGCTACTCTTGGAGTAGGATTATAATTCCTAGAATTTTATCTTTTCTTCAGGAAGGCCTGGAGAAGGGATTATCAGTCAGTACCCTGAAAGGTCAGATTTCTGCTTTATCAGTTTTACTACATAAACGTTTGGCGGATGTGCCAGATGTGCAATCTTTTTGTCAGGTTTTGGTCAAAATTAGGCCTGTCTTTAAGTCTGTTGCTCCTCCTTGGAGCCTTAACCTTGTTCTTAAAGTTTTACAGCTGTCTTCGTTTGAACCGTTGCATTCCATAGACATTAAGTTGGTATCTTGGAAGGTTTGGTTTCTTGTTGCTATCTCTTCTGCTCGAAGAGTCTCAGAACTCTCAGCTCTGCAGTGTGATTTCCCTTATCTTATTTTTCATGCCAAAAAGGCGGTTCTTCGTACTAAGTAGGTTTCCTTCCTAATGTTGTTTCTAATAGAAATATCAATCAGGAAATTGTTGTTCCCTCTCAGTCTCCTAATCCTTCTTTTTCCAAAGAACGCTTGTTACACACTTTGGATGTTGTACATGCTCTTAAATTCTACTTACAGGCGACTAAGGATTTTCGCTAGTCTTCTGCCCTCTTTGTCTGTTTCTCTGGGAAAGGCAAAGGTCAGAAAGCTACTGCTACTACTCTTTATTTTTGGTTACAAAGTATAATTCATTTGGCTTATGAGACTGCTGGACAGCAGCCTCCTGAGAGAATTACGGCTAATTCCACAAGAGCTGTTTCCTCTTCTTGGGCTTTCAAAAATGAAGCTTCTGTGGAACAAATTTGCTGCAACTTGGTCTTCTTTTCTTACTTTTTTCAAAATTTTACAAATTTGGTACTTTTGCCTTGGCTGAGGCTTCTTTTGGGAGAAAGGTTCTTCAAGCGGTGGTGCCTTCTCTTTAGGACTGCCTGTCTTGTCTCTCCCTATTTATCCGTGTCCTCTAGCTTGGGTATTGGTTCCCAACAGTAATTACTCAAGCCGTAGACTCACCATACCTTAGGAAAGAAAAACAAAATTTATGCTTACCTGATAACTTTCTTTCTTTCCAGATATGGTGAGGCCACCGCTCCACCCTTTATTTTAAGACAGTTGTTCTATTAACTATAACCTCAGGCACCTCTACACCTTGTGTTACTCCTTTTTCTTCATTTTCCTTCAGTCGAATGACTGGGGGTTGTGGGTAAGGGAGTGATATTTAACAGTTTAACTGTGGTGCTCTTTGCCTCCTCCTGCGGGCCAGGAGTGATATTCCCAACAGTAATTACTCAAGGTGTGGACTCACCATATCCGGAAATAAATACATTTTTCAGGTAAGCATAAATTTTGTTTTTATGAATAAATAGAACACATTCTTCTATGTAAAGAACATTGGAATGTGAAATATTAATATTTTCATGTCAGGTTAGCACACTTGAGAATATGCGTTTGGCTTAGTACGTGAGAGGGTTGTTAGGTTTTTTTCCTCTTTTTTTTTCCTTTAGTGGTTTCTATGGGGGAATACAGTTGTATGCAAAAGTTTAGGCACCCCTGACAATTTCCATGATTTTCATTTATAAATATTTGGGTGTTTGGATCAGCAATTTCATTTTGATCTATCAAATAACTGAAGGACACAGTAATATTTCAGTAGTGAAATGAGGTTTATTGGATTTACAGAAAATGTGCAATATGCATGAAAACAAAATTATTTGATAGATCAAAATGAAATTGCTGATCCAAACACCCAATTATTTATAAATTAAAAATCATGTAAATTGTCAGGGGTGCCTAAACTTTTGCATACAATTGGTTCTCACACGCATGATATTCTAAGTTCGGCTTTTTGCATGCATCGGGTTAGCATGTGAGCTATAACTTTTAACTCTCAACTTGTAATACGAGCGCAACCCAATGCATGCAAAAGTTAGCGTCTAGCTCAGTTAGTGTGCCAGCAAAAACTCTTAATAGTGCTTCACTTGTAATCTGGCCCAATGTATGATGTCCTTGCGTGAATATGGCTCAATTGGTGCTGCTATTTCCCATTGTGCCAATACATTACAAATGGCGGGGCACAAATGTTTTTAATGATGGGAGTCATGGAATTAAGTTCCTCTGTGTTTTATGGGGGTAGCTGAGGCAGGTGATCACCATAATGGTGGTTTATCACATGAAATCCTATCTCTATGAGGAGCCAAATTCCCTTCTTATTAAATTACAGTAGGAGATAGTGAGTCCATAATAGACTCCTTCAACTCCATAAAAAAACTCCCTGGTGTTCAGTTGGGAAATGATCACTGTATTAGTTGACTTTTAATCAAGTTATTGGTGAATCAGTGAATATATTCTAGTGGAGCAGCAAATTTCATGGCATTCAACCCAATGACTTTATTTATATAAATGATAATTTTTCAGATATTTTTTTAGGTGACAACCAAAATGTAAATGCTATGCTTCACCTTTATATATCAAACATACGGCAAAATTACAAGTTGTGCGGTACGACTATACTGCTGAAAATTGGCCATTGCGCGTGGAATGTGCAGGTTTCCCGTATTATAAATTGCATCGATACGGCTATACCGCTAGCATTTTAGCCTTTACGCAACTCTCCATTCTGCACTCAAAAAATGACTTTTGAGTGCAGGATTTTCATTGCACCTGTATTGCAGGTTGTGCGGTCTGGCTATAACGCTAGCGTTATAGCTTATACCACTGCAATCCATTCCGCTATCTGAGACCAGTAGTTATTTATTTTGCAAAAATGTTTCACAAAAACTCATAACTAAAATGTTACAAAGTACACTAACAACTTTAAACTACCTATTAACCCCTAAACTGCCACCCCTGCATTGCTAATACTATAATAAACCTATTAACCCTTAAACCGCCTGCCAGCCCCCCACATTGCTACTACTAAAATAAAACTATAAACCCCTAAACCGCTGGCCCCCCACATCGCTACTACTATAATAAACCTATTAAACCCTAAACCGCTGGCCACCCACATCGCAACTAATAAAATAAACCTATTAACTCCTAAACCACCAGCCCCCCACTCCACTACTAATAAAATAAACCTATTTACCCCGAAACCGCCACCCCTTACAACGCAATAAACCTAATTACACTATTAATCCCTAAACCGCCATCCCCACAACGCAATAAACCTAATTACACTAACCCCTAAGCTGCAATCCCCCACAACACAAATAACTAATTTAATCACTAAGCCCCCTAAACTAATACCCCCTAAATTAACCCCAGTTACATAAAATAAAAAAAAATCCTAAATTGAAGTAATAAAAAAAAAAATCCTAACAAGATTAAAGTAAAATAAATATATCTAAAATGACAAAAAAATAAAAAAATTAAAGTCTAAAATTTTAGAAAAAAATAAACCAAATTATCAAAAATAAACCTAATCTATTACCCCTATAAAAATAAAAAGCCCCCAAAATAAAAACACCCCGTAATCTAACACTAATCTACCAATAGCCCTTAAATGGGCCTTTTGTATTGCATTGACCTAAATTAAACAGCTCGTTTACCTCAAAAATACAAATGAACCCCTAACAGTAAACCCCCCAACCCTCCAAACTCCCCAAAATAAAAAACCTAACACTAAAAAAACCTAAGCTACCCATTGCCCCTAAAGGGGCATTTGTATGGGCATTGCCCTTAAAAGGGCAATCAGCTCTTTTGCAGACCATTAAAATAAAAAAATCCCTAATCTAGAAAAAAACAGCCAGTAGCTCTCATCCTATTGGCTGATTTGAATTTTTCAGCCAAAAGAAATGCAAGGTACCTCAATTATAAAACGGCTACCTTGCATTCAAGCTTCAGTGTGCAGCGACGATCGCATGTAGAGGATACTCCACGCTGGATGGCTCCTCGGCTGCTGGTCCTGTTCCGCGGCCGCCTTCACTCTGCGCCACCTTAGCCCTGGATCAAGATAGGAGAGGCCTCCGCGCTGGGTGAACATGTCGCCGCCTGGAAGAAGACCTTCCCCGCCAGACTTCAGGAATGGTGAGTACCAATTTCGGGGTTAGACAGGCTTTTTTTATTTTTTGGGGTGTTTTTTTTATATAAGGGAGTTTTTTATTTTAATGGGCTGCAAAAGAGCTGATTGCCCTTTTAAGGTCAATGCCCATACAAATGCATATTTAAGGGCTATTGGAAGTTTGGTGTTAGATTAGGGGGTGCTTTTATTTTGGGGGGCTAATATTAGACTAGGTTTAATTTTTTAATTTTTGATAATTTGGTTTATTTTTTTCTGTAATTTTAGTCTTTTTAATTTTTTTGTAATTTTAGATTGATTTATTTTATTTTAATCTTAGGGTTTTTTTAAGTAATGTTAGGATTTTATTTTAATTTTAATTTAGGATTTTTGTATTTTATGTAATTGGGGTTAATTTTAGGAGGTGTTAGGTTAGGGGGCTTAGTGATTAAATTAGTTATTTGTTTTGTGGGGGTGGCGGTTTAGGGGTTAATAGTTTTAAATAGGTTTATTACGTTGTGGGGGATGGCGGTTTAGAGGTTATTAGGTTTATTTTAGTAGTAGCGATGTGAGGGTCTGGCGGTTTAGTGATTAATAACTTTATTTAGTTGTTAGCTATGCGGGGAGCAGCGGCTTAGGGGTTAATATTTTTATTATAGTAGTAGCTATGTGGGGGGCTGGCGGTTTAGGTGTTAATAGGTTTATTTATGTGTTAGTGATGCGGGGGCGGCCGTTTAGGGGTTAATAATTTTATTTAGTGTTGGCGATGTCGGGGAGCGGCGGATTAGGGGTATTTAGACAAGGGGTTTATGTTAGGATGTTTTACATAACTTTCTTTTCCCCAGAGACATCAATGAGGATTGCGTTACGGCGATCGCCATTATGCAATCGTTAGGTGTTAGTAGTCACTTTCTCTCCATTGATGTCTATGGGGCAAAACGTACACGAGCACGTCAAGTCAGGCCTTGGGTTTTGTGCGGTATGGAGCACAGCAAAAGAAGGTTTTTAAGTAACTTGTAATGGCAGCGCTATGGAGAGTGCGATACCGCTCATTTTTTGTGTGTTATATACGCACCTGGTTTAGAGCATAACTTGTAATTTTGACGAATGTATGTGTGTAAAAGTGAATTTGTTAGTTTTCCTTTAAAATATCACTTGTTTATTGCCTCTTTCTCAAGAAATTCTTCACATATTTTTTCTATGATACCATAAAGATATATATTAGTTCCAATATTACCTTTTTCTCAGTGAAAATATGATGGATAAGCTCCCATAGGCAATATTTTTGATTGAAAATATGTTTGGAGGGAATGTCTGCATAGACATAGGATCGATTGGTTGTGATAGTCTCTGTGCTCTTCACAAAGCTAAGTTTGCCAATGGCTATCATATCTACTTTTCATCAAAGAAAGCATAAAATATACTACTGTCTTGCTCATATAAAGATATTAGTGTATTGACCTGCAAGATTTGGAAGCTTTCTTTAGCTGGAAACATTTATCAAAAGCAACATAATATTGTTTTAAAATGAACAGAGGTACCAATCTACTATCAAACACAGTGATTGAAAGCTACTTTCTACTAATAATCTCAAAAGCCACATACTATTCTAAACATTTTAACAAAAGTGGACATATAACTGATTGAGTGTCACTGGCTATGTCAGCAAGTTTATGACTAGCCCTTTAAAGGGACACCATCTCCATAAATAGGATGGGCTCACTTTAAAGTCAATACATTTATTTATAGCAATTTCTTTTAACCAAAGTCCTTTTTGAGGTAGATTTCCTATGTGTAAATTTGTATGCCATTAAAAATGGTAAGATAGTTCTAAAATATATTGAGTACCTCAAATTATATTAAATAAACCTTACAATATTCTCAACTAGAAGGAAACATGAGATAACAACAAAAAACAAATATCTTAAACTTTAATACATTCACTTCCAGTCTTATTCCTTTAAGATATTGTTTTGCAATTTTTACAAACTATGCATGTGGCATTTTCGCATGATTTAAAATACGCTACTTTTAGAGAATGCACCAGAGCTTGAGATATGGGGTAGATTTAACAAGGGCTGAATGGCTCTTGTTCTCCTTGTTTCCTTCAGGTTCGCCGGAAACAGTATTTATGAAACTTGTCCGCAGCCTCTGAGGATGCGGTTTTCAATCCGCCCAATCCAATACGATCGGGCTGATTGACACCCCCTGCTAGCGGGGGTGTCAAAAAGGGATCCAATGCAATTCTATATATGTGTACATATATATTTATGTGTTTATATGTGTGTATATAGTTCTGTAAATACATATATACACCTATAAAAGCATACATGCTTATGTACATACATACAGTATATATATATACAATATTATTATTTCAGATTATTTGAAATTAGGTTAACAATGTACTACTGCAGCAAGTAAGGCTAGTAGGTTGCATGCCTGGTTGTATTGGTAGATGTATTTGCTTCAGAAATAGTAAGGTTCGTATGCCACATTACAGATCACTGGTTAGGCTTGATCTTGAGTATTGAGTGCAGTTCTTGAGGCCATGGGGGGTAGTTTTCAAGCCGTCTACTTTTCTTGCTTCGCCGGCCCAATACGCCCGCCTAAGCTTGCCTACCTTCGCCGCCGCGGACCTGAAGAAATACGCTTAAGTTTTCAAATAAAGCTGTCAAAAAGCCGCGGGGTGATGAGCAGCGGACTGTGACAGTTATCACTCATCCGATCTCGCTGCCCTTCGGCTTTTTCCCAGCTTTATTGCTAGCCTGTCACTAAGCACTCACACTAAACTACACTGCTCTACCCCCTATACCGGCGCCCCCGGAGCCTCCCGCAACTCAATAAAGTTACTAACCCCTAAACCGCCGCTCCTAGACCCTGCCGCAACTCTTATAAATGTATTAACCCCTAAACCGCCGCTCCCAGACACAGCTACCACCTATAGTATACCTAGTAACCCCTATCCTGCCCCCCCTATACCGTCGCCCTCTATAATAAAATTATTAACCCCTATCCTGCTGATCCCGCACCTCTCCGCAACTAAATAAATAGTTTAACCCCTAAACCGCCGCTCCATGAACCCGCCGCAACCTATATTAAACCTATTATCCCCTATCCTGCCCCCCCTACACCGTCGCCACCTATAATAAATTTATTAACCCCTAATCTGCCCCCCTACACCGTCGCCACCTATAATAAATCTAAGTCTAACCCTAACCCTAACGCCCCCCTAACTTAAATATTAATTAAATAAATCTAAATAAATTAACTCTTATTAAGTAAATGAATCCTATTTAAAACTAAATACTTACCTTTAAAATAAACCCTAATATAGCTACAATATAAATAATAATTATATTCTAGCTATCTTAGGATTTATTTTTATTTTACAGGTAACTTTCAATTTATTTTAACCATGTACAATAACTATTAAATAGTTATTAACTATTTAATAGCTTACCTAGCTAAAATAAAGAGAAATGTACCTGTGAAATAAATCCTAACCTAAGTTACAATTACACCTAACACTACACTATACTTTAATAAATTATTCCTAGGGTTAGACTTAGGTTTAGGGGTTAATAATTTTATGACAGTGGCGGCGGCGTAGTGGGGGGCAGGATAGGGGTTAATAAATTTATTATAGGTGGCGACGGTGTAGGGGGGGCAGATTAGGGGTTAATAAATTTATTATAGGTGGCGACGGTGTAGGGGGGGCAGGATAGGGGTTAATACATTTAATATAGGTTGCGGCGGGTTCAGGGAGCGGCAGTTTAGGGGTTAATACATTTATTATAGTTGTGGTGGGCTCCGGGAGCGGCGGTTTAGGGGTTAATATGTATAGAGTAGCTTGCGGTGGGCTCCGGGAGCGGCGGTTTAGGGGGTAATAACTTTATTTAGTTGCGGCGGTGTAGGGGGGGTCAGATTAGTGGTGTTTAGACTCGGGGTACATGTTAGGGTGTTAGGTGTAGACAGCTCCCATAGAAATCAATGGGATGTCTGTCAGCAGCGAACTTGTACTTTCGCTATGGTCAGACTCCCATTGATTCCTATGGGATCCGCCGCCTCCAGGGGTGGCGGATTGAAAACCAGGTACGCTGGGCCGTAAAAGTGCCGAGCGTACCTGCTAGTTTTTTGATAGCTAGCAAAAGTAGTGAGAATGTGCCGCACTTGTGTGCGGAACATCTGGAGTGACGTAAGAATCGATCTGTGTCGGACTGAGTCCGGCGGATCGATGCTTACGTCACAAAATTCTACTTTTGCCGGTCTCGAGCCTTTGATAACTAAGGCAAATCAGCCTCGCCACAAATTCGCTGCGGAATTCCAGCGTATTTGAGGTTGAAGGCTTGATAACTAGGCCCCCATATATCCAGAAGACTATAAACAAACAAAATCTGTTCAAAGGAGGGATACTAAGATGGTACATGGTTTAAAAAATAAAACTTAGTGTATAGTTTATAGGAGAGAAGGGAAAAGGGTGATAAGATAGCAACATTTAAGTATATTAAAGGGAGATGAAACCCACATTTTTTTCTTTCATGATTCAGATAGAGCATACAATTTGAAACAACTTTCTAAATTACTTCTATAATCAAATTTGCTTCATTTTCTTGTTATCGATTGTTGAAGTAGCAGCAATGCACTACTGGGAGCTGGCTGACCATATCAAGTAAGCCAATGACAAGAAACATATATGTTCAGCCACCAATAACCATCTAGATCCAAGATTAGATAACAGAAGGAAATTTGAAATTTGTTTATAATTGTATGCATTATCTCAATCATAATAAAACAAAATGCATTTCATATGCCTTTCATTTTAAGTTTACTCTTCCTTTAAGGGGCTTAGTAAAGCTGAGGCTTTAAGTATTTTTCACACAAGGAACAACTCCAGAACAAGAAATCATGGGGGCCGATTTATCATTGTCTGTCCGACATGATACGCTGTAGTGTGTCATGTCCGACAGACTTCGCTGAATGCCGGCAGCATACGCTGTCGGCATTTAACATTACACAAGCAGTTCTGGTGAACTGCTTGTGCAATGCCGCCCCCTGTAGATTCGCTGCCAATCGGCTGCTAGCAGGGGGTATCAATCAATCCGATCGTATAGGACTGGGCGGATTGCAGACCACAGCCTGGGGCATCAGGGGCCATTCGGCCCTTGATAAATCGGCCTCAAGATCTCAAGCTTAAGAGTAGCAGAGTCGGGAGTAATTTGCAGAAGAACTTCTTCAAAGACAGGATGGTTGAACAAGAAGTCATGGGGGCCAATTTATCAATGTCTGGCGGACATGATACGCTGTAGCGTATCATGTCCGCCAGACATTGCTGAATGCCGGCAGCATACGCTGTCGGCATTTAACATTGCACATTTAACTTTTGCAATGCCGTCCCCTGCAGATTCATGGCCAATCGGCTGATAGCAGTGGATGTCAATCAACCCGATTGTATTCGATCGAGTGGATTGATGTCCGCAGCCTCAGAGGCAGCGGACGAGTTAAGGAGCAGCGGTCTTAAGACCGCTGCTTCTTAACTCATGTTTCCGGCGAGGCTTGCACGGAAACAGCGGTATTTGGCCCCATTCGGGCCATGCTAAATGGGCCCCATGGAATAAACTTCTATTATAGGTGATAAGGACAAACACTATAGGGACTTCAAGAATACCTGGGATAAGCATAAGGCTATCTTTCGAATAAAATAAGTACACTTTTAGAAGATTTTGAGCAAACTTTTCAAAATCCATTTCTATATTTCTACTGAAAATGTTAGCTCCAGGTTGTTACATAATTTCTCTTTATGTGTTTCTATCACCTAAGTGTGTGTTAAAGGGATATACAAGCACAAAAAGAAAGTGTTCTTTTGTGTTAGATTATTTTATTGCTTTCATATAACTACTTCTTACCTATTCAAAGGGATTAAACACATATTTCAAGTCAGCTCCATAACTACAATTATGCACTGTTGGTGAATAGATAGATAGAGACATATATTAATATAGAACACGTTTGCAGCAGTGCAATCGCAATATTGAAATGAAAACACAATTACACAATTGCAATATTATAATATATGAATATTGTGAATGCACAGTTGTATTCTCAATGTTATGGAAATATGAATTTTGTGAACGTGCAATCACATTCTCAAAATAAGTTAAAAAAAAAAACACTAGACACAATACAAGTTTTTACTATCACGTCTAAAGCTTACATACATATTCTAACACTATATTATACAATAAATATACATTAAACAATGGATATACATATTTCATATACCCACAATCCCCCTGGTCCTATAGGTGTATTATAGATATGTGTAATTCCCTATTGTCGTGTAAGAACAGGGGTTAAGTTTCTGTGGACATTTAAATTGTATTGTCATACAGTACTGTGTAAAGGGATCATTTACATTATAGCTTAGATGTACTGTAGGTGGCGATGTTCTATGAATACATCGCTGTTATCAGAGAAGCATCACTACCCACAAAAAATGTATGGTAAAATGCCTCTTGGCAATGATTCCTTTAAACAGTACCATCAGCCATTTTGAATATTTCTCTAGCTTTCTCGACATTGCGACGGATCCCTTTTCGGCCATCAGGGCCAATGAGTGAGAGAGATGTAAGCATTGCCGCATGCGTGTACTGACGTTACAGTAACAAAAATAAAAGATTGCCAAAAAATTGCCAAAAACATGTTTAAAGTGCCCCATTCCAATCCGTTAAAATGCTGTAATGTACAAGTATATGGTGTACTATCAAAATCTGCTTAAACACAGAAAAGTTTTTTTAGAGACTTTTTAAGGGGATTACAATATTCACAGAAGACATAGATATAAGGCTGAAGCAAATGGAAAACATGGCAGTTAGTTGATGCAGAAATAAAGACAGCCCAATGTATATAAATGCAGGGGATTTTCACTTAACTAGTAATATAAATTCATGATGTGGCCAATTAACAATTTCATATTAATTTTATAATTAACAATTAACATTTTAAAATGCCATGACTCATAATTGCAGCCATAAATGTACATTCTGATTTCCATTTTTAAACTTTATATTTCAGTGGTTATAGGTTTGGTTTTGAGTTTTATATTTACTTATGTAGTTTTTATATTTTTATTAAACCTAAAAAAACCAATAATTTTTATCACTACATAACTGAGAATATGCAAAAGCTTTAACAAAGAAAAAGCCGTGTATTGGTAAATTTAATGCCGGTAGAAGCTACTGGACAACCTATAATTGTTTTTAATGAACTGAAATAGCCTCAAATATAAAAGCTGATGGAGGTTTAATGCCTGATTGTACAATTTTAAACAGAGAAATGTGTAGCGTAGCATTATGATTGTATTTCAATTATTGAAGACTTTTCTGCTTACAACCTGCAAGTTTTTCTCATATTCGAGAGTCTTATGTGATACAACCACACTGTTTTTACTGCCCACTACTCTATGTAAGAACAATCTATAGCTTACCTCCTGCCCTAAATATCTATATATATATTTAGTGGGATTCTCATGTATTAGGTTAGGAGGTCTGCCTCTGTCTCTCCTGCAGCTTTCCATACCAGCAAATATGTTGGAGCTGCAGGAAGCTCCAGCATTCTCAGCAGTAACTTTCCAGCTTCCTGCAGCTCAGGGCTTCTAACTTCATATGGAACCGGAGCATGATCTCAGGGAAATGGGAGGGTTCAGGATCACTACACTGTAGAAAAAAATATAAAATATTTAAAAACAAAAAACAAAACCTAAACTACATACTGGCAGACTGTCTGCCAGTTCCTAAGATGGTAGTGACCAGTTGGGGTGAGGGAGGGAAGTGGATCGGGGTGGGAGGTGTCAGGTGTGAGGGTAATCTCTTCACTAAAGCTTAAAATTAACCTTACAAGCTACCTGATTAGCTCCTTCACTGCCAGGAATAATAGAAGTGAGGTGCGCAGCAGCAATTAGAGGCCATCTAATTGCCAAAAGCAATGGTAAAGCCATGTATGTTTGCTATTTCTGAACAAGGGGGATAACAGAGACACTTTTATAATTATTTCTACCATGATTGCACAAGCAGTATGTAAATAATTTCAGTGAGAAGCCCAAAGTTTGTGAAAAAGTTAATAATTATTTTTTCACATTTGGTGGTGAAATAGTGGCATGAAATATAACAAAATGTGCCTAGATCAATACCTTGAGTTGTCTACTTAAAAATATATATACGTATAGACTGAATTATGTCCCTATTTATAAAGCCATTAGGAGAGACCTAAACAACTGGAAAAAGGGGAGATTTTCGTGGTATGGGAGACTTTCGGCTATTAAAATGAATGTCCTGCCCAGGATTTTGTACCTTTTCAGAGCTCTGCCGATTGGGATCCCCCTGGCAGATCTAAACGCCCTACAAACTGATATATTTCGATTCCTAAGGGGGGATGGGAAAGCGAGAATAGCGGCACAACTGCTAAAACAGCATAGTCAGATGGGTGGAGTGGGAGTCCCGAACCTGGTAGATTATTATCACGCCTCCAGACTGGCACAATCCGTCATCATGGGGAAAAACTTTCAGGGGGTTCTCTGGCCAAAAATTGAAGCAGATATTGAAGGTAGCGATAATCCGGCAGACATCTTATGGGATCCCTTATGGAATGCCAAAAAACTTGCATATAGGTCACCAGTGACATATGAATCTTTACATACCTGGCATAAGATAACCAAACAGATGGATTTATTTAACCCTCACTCTTTATTATTACCCTTAAAACTTTTACTGCCAGTCGAACTTAGAAAAGCAGTGGGAAAATGGGAAAATAAGGACCTTTATAGGGTCGCAGATTTTCTAGATGGGAAAACAATATCTACCTTTAATCAGATTAGAGATAAGATCCAACCATACACATTGAACTGGTTTCTCTACTTACAGATTTCATCAGCTATCTCAAAATACATGACTGACAGACTAAATCAACCCTTGACTCCTATGGAAAAGATATGCAGCACACAATCCAGAGGGAAACACGTGATTTCTCAGATATACTTGGTATTACAAGGGAAGAAGGCCATCCTTAAGACTCCTTTAATGGAGAGATGGGAAAGAGAGGTAGAGGAGGTGAAAGAACAGGAAACTTGGGAAAAGATCCTCTCAGAATCTGGGAAGGGTATGCTTAGTGCAGATATGAAGGAAAACTGTTTGAAGGTGGCCTTTAGATGGTATCTTACGCCAGAAAGGACAGCTCACATTCAATCCATGAATAGCGCTTTCTGCTATAGAGGCTGTGGGAGGAGAGGGACGTACAGACATATGTGGTGGGACTGCCCAAGGGTCCGACCATTATGGGATAGGCTCTCGAGGCTGCTCAGTGACACATTAGATGAAAACATTGAACTAACGATAACTCAGGCACTTTTGCATGAGAAGGTGGGCTCGCTGAATTCAGCGATCAACACTTTTATTAGGACTCTTTGTACTTGCTTACGCATTTGTATAGCTAGACATTGGAAGGTGGGCGCACCGAGATGGACAGAAGTATTAGATAAAATAAAAGATATATATACAATGTCAGAATTAGCAGCATGGGCGCAAGGGAACACTGAGCAGTTTAAAAAAATATGGTTCTATTGGATTCTGAAGGGCTGTAATCGACCACACACCACCCAGGACAGAGATGAGTGAGAGAAATCACGACAGTAAGGGAGATGAGACAGATGCAGCGGAAATTCTTTGTTAGGGGCAGACCAGGTCTGGAGATACTTGACTTACCTGATTGAGGTTGCAATATGTTGATAGCAATTTTCCTTTTCTTCAACAGAAATACTATTTTAGAGATGTCTGGAGAGTATGGAATCACCTGGTGGGAGGGAGGGATGGGAGGTAGGGGGAGTTAAGTTTGTAACTTATAATGTACTGTTAATTATTTGCTAATGTTAAGGGGAAGGTGGCTCTAATCAAACTAGACCAGTTTTTGGGGTGAAAGTAATACTTGATGTATGTGAAGGGAGAACACAAGGTGGTCAGAGTGACATACGTGTATACAATGAGTCATCTTCACCCGGTACTTGTGATTTGTATTTTGTGTTTAAGAAATTCAATAAAAAATATTTCAATTAAAAATATATATACTTTTGACAGGTATATAAAAAAAAAAAAAAAGAAGAAGACTCTATGGGCCTCTATGTATGAAGCCGTCTACTTTCCTGCATTCGCCGGCCCAATACCCTTGCCTACCATCGCTGCTGCGGACCTGAATACGTCCACCAAAGTTATCAAGAAAGCTGTCAAGAAGCCACGCACCAAGTACGGGGCGATGAGCAGCGGACTGTTGTTAACTGACAGTCATCGATCTCGCTGCTCATCGGCTTCTTCGCTGCTTTCTTGCTAGCCTGTCACTAAGCACCCACACTAAACTATACTGTTTTACCCCCTAAACCACCGCACCCAGAGCCCCCCGCACCTAAATAAAGTTATTACCCCCTAAACCGCCGCTCCTGGACCCTGCCACAACTATAATAAATATATTAACCCCTAAACTGCCGCTCCCAGACCCCACCGCCACCTACATTATACCTATTAACCCCTAATCTGCTGCCCCCTATACCGCCGCCACCTATATTAAAGTTATTAACCCCTATCCTGTGGATCCTGGACCCCGCCGCAACTAAATAAATTGTTTAACCCCTAAACCGCCGCACCTGGAGCCCACCGCCACCTACATTACATTTATTAACCCCTATTCTGCCCCCCACTACACCGCCGCCACCTAAACCTAAACTCCCGGACCCCGCCACAACTAAATTAAATGTTTAACCCCTAAACCGCCACTCCCGGACCCTGCCGCCACCTATATTAAACTTATTAACTCCTATCCTGCCCCCCTATACCGCCGCCACCTATATTAAACTTATTAACCCCTAAACTTAAGTCTAACACTAACACCCCCCTAACTTTAATATTATTTTAATAAATCTAAATAAAACTTACTATTATTAACTAAATTATTCCTATTTAAAAATAAATACTTACCTGTAAAATAAACCATAAGATAGCTACAATATAATTAATAATTATATTGTAGCTATTTTAGGATTTAATTTTATTTTACTGGCAACTTTATATTTATTTTAACCAGGTACAATAGTTATTAAATAGTTATTAACTATTTAATAACTACCTAGCTAACATACTTACAAAATTACCTGTAAAATAAATCCTAACCTAAGTTACAATAAGGGTTCAAAGGTATATGGTATATGGCCACGTATTTGAATGCAAACGCTTTAATATATATTTGCAGCAAAAAAAGGAGAGAAAGTATACACTTGTAGCACTCCTAGTTCTAGGGATAAATTTAATCTAAATGGGTGACACTAGTTATTCCCTAGGGAATAAATGTATGGGGGAGAAAACAGAATAGAAAATTAAAATATAACTTTTATTGGGTTAAATTAAAATAGGAATAAACTTAAAACCACACTTAGGCACCGACTGTATATAATTGTACAAACAAACTATTATGGTGATACAGATTGGGATTTCTACTACCTAGCACCTGTATAAAGATTTTGGCTAGAGTAAGAATTGCTGTATAATTATACCATAGAAATGTGATGCACCACACAGTATCTGTAAAATACTTGTTCCACAAATCTATTGTGGCATTTCAATAAATAACGTTATACTTTATAGTAGATATCTCCTGAGCGATATGTCTTTATATAGGAATATTACTATAAGTGGAATATCAAGCATATAATTTATGTTTGCTTATATTAAGCTAGAATTATATAATCCACTTATTAAATGAATTCTAAGTATCACTCATATTGGGACAAAAGTATATTTAAAACGTTTTCAGTTAACAGATTCAAACAGTAATACTGCTTGCCAAAAGTGACTGAACTGCTGTGATAGCAATTACCTACTCAGAAAATAAAGTGTAAAAAACTCTCTCAAGAGTTCAATAACTATAATTCGTGAGCGGTCTTATAGTGTGTATTGGTGATTGAACTGTGTTTTAATGAAGTTTCACGTTTCTTGAGATGTTCAATATATTGTGAATACTTAATCGTTCATTAACTGGATAAAAAATAGTGTTTTAGGATCCTCTAAGGTTGTACATAAACCACTGATATTGGATAAACTCAGATTATAATTGCAGAGATTGCGCCGTTGATTTTATAAACTCAAGCTGATTTTGCCTACTAGCTAAGTACAGTATCTTGGTTGGGCTGTATTATGGTAAGTGTTGCTATTCAGTGCTTATCATATACTGCACTAACTATTAGGGTGCCTTTAATTATTTTGTATTGCTTTGGAAAATGATTGAGTTAAATTTACCAGTGCTCTCAATATGTATATTTAACAGCTCTTGTAACCGGTACATAACATGAGTTTAAGCAGCAGTGAAAAGATATACCTAGATTGGTTATATTACACAACTTGTGAGTCTAGGTACAATTTAAATCTCTATATATTAGATGGACTTGGTTGGAGGTTACACGCTCACAGCTAATTGCATAAGGTGCGCTCTTATCTAGCCACAAGAATATGAACAGATAAAGTGTATTGAACAGTAATTTAATACCTCGCTGTGTTAGGATACTCATACAGTGTGGTATGTTGTTCAGTAATACGTGTTTGTTCAAAGCACAACATGAATTGAGCGCAGTATATGAAAAATGCTTGTATTGCAAAACCCGTGAGTTTCGATACTACTGTGCTTAATTTTAAAGTTACACACTCACAGCTGATTAAGCAAATGTGTTCATGTTCAACCACCGTCACAGAATCTCTATAGGTTATATTGTTGCACTGCTCTCTGTATGAGAGATGTTAGAAACAAAGTTGTGCCCTTGGTAATCAGGCTGCACTGTATTAGTTTAAGAGTCACAGATTGCGAGCTGGTAAGAAAAAGCGAATACAATTTTCAAGTTAGTGCCTAATGTGCACAGTGCACATTGGCTTTAAGAGCAAAGATATATATAACTTTGCACCATAGAAATACGTAATGCAGCTAGAGGTTGTTTTAAATTATTAGGCAGTAAACACAATTATAATTATATTTATCCAGTTTCATTCAACTGTAAGCTTATAAAGCCAGTTGTTTCAAGAGGAGTTGCACTTGAAAAATACTAGGTGCTAGCAAAGTGAATTAACACATAGTTCAATCTGAAGGTTCAATAGTTAAAGGTTAAATAGTTTGAAGACTACAGTAAGTATCGGTAGCCTAAGGCTGTCTAAAAACACAGGAGCTCCTAGGACTCCTCACCATTGCCCTATCGTCCCTAACATGTTTCGCAACTTCACATTGCTTTTTCAAAGGTGAACGCGCCGCGCTGTTGGCGGCTTTTTAAGGCCGTTAGAAACACGCCCCCAATAGGCGTGTATAGTAATTTAGACCAATGACGTGGAATTGGGTTGTGAGTGACACAAAGAAGTGGTTCTGAGAGTTCTCGTATTGAGAAGTGTTTACTAATCCTGTCTGCGAGCTGTCATTAGATTGCTACAACAACCGAAATAACAGATTTAAATGGAAATGATAGTGTATTGAGGACGATATTCCTGTTCACAAATAATTATCATCTGCCGATTTTGTCCGAATGACCAAGGTTACTAGTATGTTTTATGAAATATAATAGCCATGTACTAAATATTATTTTTATTGTCCATGTATTAAATATACTATCTTGTGCTATTTTTTTCCATGAATAGTTATTTAATTTGTCACATTAATAATTGTGATATAAATAAAATTACAATTGTCGAAAGGGTTATATTCTGTGATATAAAGTGATACCATGCTTGTATTATATTGTGATGGAAAAGCTATTTAGGAACGTGTTGTGAATGTTAGTGAAAGATATTGGAATAGGGGTGTTTGAACTATAACAAAGTTAAACAGGTGTATGTGGTTGCTGCGTGAAGAAGGGGGATAATCAGACCCCTTAAAAAGAGAGCTTAAGTACTTAAGAAATATGTACCAATAGATTATTGGAATAATTAAGAATAAATTAAAAAAGGAAGGTGAAATAAATCTTCACGTGAAATGTATGTGAATTAATAGATCATAGTGATGAATTAGTGCCTAATAAAAATCATACTGGAATTGTGTTGGATTAATAGGATTCAAATTCCTACAGCAACACATGTGAAGTAACTTGATGTCTTGTTGGTGTGTTCTTATAAGATGATTGAGATATGGTTCATAGTAATTGTTTACATTACAATCTTGAATTTATTAAAATTGCACTTATAGTATACTTGTGTTGATTGTTGATTATGCTCTATACAATAGAGCCAAAGATCTTCAGAAATATGTTTGGCTACTAATAATATAAAAATGTATTTAATTGTGAACAGAGATATTCTGGTTTTATAAAAAAGGAGTGAAATTATTCACTTCATTTAATCCATTCGGTTAAACTGAGTTAAGTAGAAAAATCCATTTACTCTCCGCTTTGAGCAGGACATTCTCTACACTACCTCCTCTTATGCCCAATTGTATTTTCTGAATCCCAAAGCATTTGAGTTCAGACTGCTTGGAATTATGTTTTTTCAGGAAGTGACGAGCTACAGATGTCAGATTTTTGCCTTCTTGCAGATCTTTAGTTGCATTTTTAATGTTCCTCAAGTGTTCCTGGAGTCTTTGTCTTATTTTTCTTGTTGTCATACCAACGTATAACAAATTACATTTACATTGTAAAACATATATGACTCCTTCCGTGTGGCAATTGATGTAGGATTCAATTTTATGGGTTTTATCAAAACGATCAGAAATTTCTTGTTTATTGACCATGAAGCTGCATGTGCTGCATGTTCCGCATTTAAATGAGCCTTTCTTGAAGGCTCCCATGGTTCTTGGTCCCTGTAAATGACTGGGACTGATAAGATCTTTAAGATTGCGAGTTCTTCTGAAGCCAGTTTGTACTTTTTCTCCCACAATTTTGGAGATTACAGGGTCAGAGGTTAAAATATGCCAGTTCTTTTGCATAATGTTAAGAATTTGAGAGCTTTTGGGGTTATAGGTAGAGATAAATCTCACCTGTTCCTGTTTCGATTTGATTTTCGTTTTCAACAAATCTTGTCTCACAGTGTTTTTAGCTCTAAATTCTGCTTTTTTTATCGTTCTTTTACTGTAACCTTTTGAAATTAGTCTCTCAGTTAATTCTTTGGCTCTTATTTTGTAGTTCTCTTCAGTGGAGCAATTACGCCTCATCCTGAGAAATTCCCCTGTGGGGAGCGCTTTCACTGTGTTTGGAGCGTGAGCACGTGTGCTGAAAAGTAAGCTGTTAGTGGCAGTTTTCTTGCGATGGACATCTGTTTCCAGAGAGCCCGTTGATGTTTTTATTATTTTCAGATCTAAAAAGTCAATACTTTCTTGGCTTGCTTCATAGGTCAATTTGATGTTTAGTGTATTGGTGTTCAGTTTTACCATAAATTGGTCCAATTCTGTACGGGTACCTTCCCATAGGAAGAGCACATCGTCTATGTACCTCATCCATAAGGGGATTCTATTTAGATCATCAGTATTGCCATCTGAGAATACATGTTTTTGCTCCCACCAGCCGAGGAAGAGATTGGCATAGGTGGGGGCACAGGCAGTGCGCATTGCCGTGCCTCTGGTTTGAAGGTAAAAACCATTATCAAAAGTGAAGAAATTGTGTGTCAAAATGAATTTTAACAGTTGTAGAACAAAATTATCATGAGCTGGGTCTTCCTCAGATCCCATAGATAAAAACCACTGTACAGCTTGTATACCTAGATCATGGTTTACACAAGTATAGAGTGATTCCACATCTGCTGTGACTAACCATGTGGTTGGTAAAAGATGTACATTTTCTAACTGAACCAAGACATCAGTGGTATCTTGTACATATGATGCCAGTTGACGAAAATAATTTCGAGTCTAAAATCAATGTATCTACTCGCTTTTTCCGTAAGACTGTTGATGCCAGAGACAATGGGCCGTCCTGGAGGTTGTTTTTGATTTTTTTGAATTTTTTGAATTAAGTAGAATGTTGCTACTGTTGGTTCCTTCACTTTAAGATATTGATATTCTTTATTTGAGAGTAGATTGTCATATTTAGCCACATCTATGATATTCATGTATTCAAGTAGGAATACTTTATTAGGGTTAAAGCCTAGTTTTTTGTAGCAAGATGTATCTCTGAGTTGTTTATCTATTTCTTTTTTGTACATGTTAATAGGCCACATAACTATATTTCCACCCTGATATATAGATATTTAAATTGTACCTAGACTCACAAGTTGTGTAATATAACCAATCTAGGTATATATAGAGCTGTTAAATATACATATTGAGAGCACTGGTAAATTTAACTCAATCATTTTCCAAAGCAATACAAAATAATTAAGGGCACCCTAATAGTGCAGTATATGATAAGCACTGAATAGCAACACTTACCATAATACAGCCCAACCAAGATACTGTACTTAGCTAGTAGGCAAAATCAGCTTGAGTTTATAAAATCAACGGCGCAATCTCTGCAATTATAATCTGAGTTTATCCAATATCAGTGGTTTATGTACAACCTTAGAGGATCCTAAAACACTATTTTTTATCCAGTTGATGAACGATTAAGTATTCACAATATATTGAACATCTCAAGAAACGTGAAACTTCATTAAAACACAGTTCAATCACCAATACACACTATAAGACCGCTCACGAATTATAGTTATTGAACTCTTGAGAGAGTTTTTTACACTTTATTTTCTGAGTAGGTAATTGCTATCACAGCAGTTCAGTCACTTTTGGCAAGCAGTATTACTGTTTGAATCTGTTAACTGAAAACGTTTTAAATATACTTTTGTCCCAATATGAGTGATACTTAGAATTCATTTAATAAGTGGATTATATAATTCTAGCTTAATATAAGCAAACATAAATTATATGCTTGATATTCCACTTATACTAATATTCCTATATAAAGACATATCGCTCAGGAGATATCTACTATAGAGTATAACGTTATTTATTGAAATGCCACAATAGATTTGTGGAACAAGTATTTTACAGATACTGTGTGGTGCATCACATTTCTATGGTATAATTATACAGCAATTCTTACTCTAGCCAAAATCTTTATACAGGTGCTAGGTAGTAGAAATCCCAATCTGTATCACCATAATAGTTTGTTTGTACAATTATATACAGTCGGTGCCTAAGTGTGGTTTTAAGTTTATTCCTATTTTAATTTAACCCAATAAAAGTTATATTTTAATTTTCTATTCTGTTTTCTCCCCCATACATTTATTCCCTAGGGAATAACTAGTGTCACCCATTTAGATTAAATTTATCCCTAGACCTAGGAGTGCTACAAGTGTATACTTTCTCTCCTTTTTTTGCTGCAATTACGTTTATATACACAGCACCCGCATCCTGATAAACAAATGAGGAATTTGTAGGAATATAGGTCTTACAATTTAGTAGTGCCATTGGTTTCTTTTCAAATCTGCTTTAATATATATATATATATATATATATATATACAAAATTTGTTTTTTTAGCACACCTTACAAAAAGTTTAAATCCACATCTGGGAGTGCTGCCAATATGACCCAGTAATTACACAAACAATAAAGTATCAGCGCACATCCATTTTCAAAAGCACAACATATTATTTGAACTGCTGCAAGAAATTGCCTGCAAAAACATCAAGAGACAACTATTCTTTTTAAATAATATTGGGAACTTAGTCACACAATATGGCCATATTTTGCTTAGCCAGTCACCACTTACAAGGTGCCCCAATTCGACTGGTCCTAACAGTGACAGTGTAATAGAGTTGTGAATAAAAAGCCAGGGAGTCTCATTCTATTATGAAGAGTAAAAGCAGGAATGATTCAGCCCTCTGTTGCAAAAGGCAGTGTTAGGACCAGTCGAATTGGGGCACCTTGTAAGTGGTGACTGGCTAAGCAAAATATGGCCATATTGTGTGACTAAGTTCCCAATATTATTTAAAAAGAATAGTTGTCTCTTGATATATTTGCAGGCAATTTTTTGTAGCAGTTCAAAAAATATGTTGTGCTTTTGAAAATGGATGTGCCCTGACACCTTATTGTTTATATATATATATATATATATATATATATATGTCTCTAAATAATAATTCTATAATAATATTTTTGTTTTTCAAAGAGCTTTATTGAGAAAAGAAAAAATGTTGTAATTTCTCTAATCGGATTGAAGCCAATCGGATTGAACTTGAATCTGATTGGCTGATTCAATCAGCCAATCCGATTTTTCCTACCTTAATTCCGATTGGCTGATAGAATCTTATCAGCCAATTGGAATTCGAGGGACGCCATCTTGGGTGACGTCATTTAAAGGAACCTTCATTCGTCGTTAGTCCGTCAGTGAGGAAGGATGGCTCCGCGTCGGCTGCTTCAAGATGGACCCGCTCCGCTCCGGATGGAAGAAGATAGAAGATGCCGCCTGGATGAAGACTTTGGACCCTCTGGAGGACCTCTTCTTGCCGGATAGGATGAAGACTTCGGACCCTCTTCTGGACGGAACGGTGATACCCGGCTGGGTGAAGACAAGATAGGAAGATCTTCAGGGGCTTAGTGTTAGGTTTTTTAAGGGGGGTTTGGGTGGGTTAGATTAGGGGTATGTGGGTGGTGGGTTGTAATGTTGGGGGGGTATTGTATGTTTTTTTTACAGGCAAAAGAGCTGATTTCTTTGGGGCATGCCCCGCAAAAAGCCCTTTTAAGGGCTGGTAAGGTAATAGAGCTGTTAACTTTTTATTTTAGAATAGGGTAGGGCATTTTTTTATTTTGGGGGGCTTTGTTATTTTTTGGGGGGCTTAGAGTAGGTGTAATTAGTTTAAAATTCTTGTAATCTTTTTTTTTGTAATTTAGTGGTTTTTTTTTGTAATTTAGTTTAGTTGATTTAATTGTAGGTAATTGTAGGTAGTTTAGTTAATTAATTTATTTATAGTGTAGTGTTAGGTTTAATTGTAACTTAGGTTAGGATTTATTTTACAGGTAATTTTGTAATTATTTTATCTAGGTAGCTATTAAATAGTAAATAACTATTTAATAGCTATTGTTCCTGGTTAAAATAAATACAAAGTTGCCTGTAAAATAAATATAAATGCTAAAATAGCTACAATATAATTATTTGTTATATTGTAGCTATATTAGGGTTTATTTTACAGGTAAGTATTTAGCTTTAAATAGGATTAAATTATATTTAATTTAGTGGGGTGTTAGGGTTAGACTTAGCTTTAGGGGTTAATACATTTATTAGAGTAGCGGCGAGGTCCGGTCGGCAGATTAGGGGTTAATACTTGAAGTTAGGTGGCGGCGATGTTAGGGAGGGCAGATTAGGGGTTAATACTATTTATTATAGGGTTTGCGAGGCGGGAGTGAGGCGGTTTAGGGGTTAATACATTTATTATAGTGGCGGCGAGGTCCGGTCAGCAGATTAGGGGTTAATAGATGTAGGTAAGGTAGCAGCGATGTTGGGGGGGCAGATTAGGGGTTAATAAATATAATGTAGGTGTCGGCGACGTTGGGGGCAGCAGATAAGGGGTTCATAGGGATAACGTAGGTTGCGGCGGTGTCCGGAGCGGCAGATTAGGGGTTAATAATATAATGCAGGGGTCTGCGATAGCGGGGGCGGCAGATTAGGGGTTAATAAGTGTAAGGTTAGGGGTGTTTAGACTCGGGGTTCATGTTAGGGTGTTAGGTGCAGACTTAGAAACTGTTTCCCCATAGGAAACAATGGGGCTGCGTTAGGAGCTGAACGCTGCTTTTTTGCAGGTGTTAGGTTTTTTTTCAGCTCAAACTGCCCCATTGTTTCCTATGGGGATATCGTGCACGAGCAAGTTTTTCAAGCTGGCCGCTACCGTAAGCAACGCTGGTATTTAGAGTTGAATTAAATTATGCTCTACGCTCCCTTTTTGGAGCCTAACACAGCCCTTCAGAGAACTCTAAATACCAGCGTTATTTAAAAGGTGCGGGGGGGGGGGGAAACACACATAGCTAAAGCACCCCTTTGGCCGCAAAACTCTAAATCTAGGTGTTAGTTTTTTGAGTGTGAGTGTCCAGATAATGTTTTAACTGGGCGTGTTTGAAGCAAGTTATATGTATATCTGTTTTATTCAGAACTGAGAAGGATTTAATTTTTTTTGCTGTGGATATATGGTATATAGTTAGTGGTCTCGCGGGCGTGAAGGGTTGACTTCGCAAGCTAGGTATTAATGCAAGGTAAGGTATTAGTGCAGGTAATTCTGGATTACCTATGAAGGGTGTTAGCGGTGAGTATTCTGATGAAATATGTGGGTAAGTGGCTAAAATCTTGTGCCATTGATGATAGAATTCTGTTAAAATTGGGTAGTTTTTTATTATAGTGGGTCTAGCTTTTGGGGGTAGCCAACTCAGCGTACCTATATTATCTACTTGTAGTATGTCTCTGGTTATTTGTATCCATAATTTATTTGGTTAATTCACACACCAATTAGCTTGTTGTTTCAAAGTGATGGCTTTTTTGTATAGGTCTATGTTTGGGAGGCCTAGGCCCCCCTTTCCCTGGGTAGATGTAGAGTATTTCTGCTTACTCTGGGTCTGGTATCTCCCCATATATATTTGTCTATTGCTGTTTGGATCTTTTTAATAAATATGGGGTGTAAGGTGATTGGTAACGTTTGTAAGTAGTACAGTATCCTGGGGAGTATATTCATTTTTATCACTCCTATACGATCCAACCAGGAGATATTTTTCATTTTCCATGATGACAGATCCATAATAATAGTGTCTATTAAAGGCAAAAAATTTGCCTCGAATAGGCTATATGGGGATGGTGTTAGAAATATGCCTAGATATTTTAATTTCTGTTGCTGTACTTTTAAGGGGCAATCTTTTAGAATATGAGTTAACTCAATATCCGGTACGGAAATATTTAATAATTCTGATTTGGTCAGATTTAGTTGAAAACCTTTTTATAATCTTCAAATTCTTTGAGAGTGTGTGGTACTGATAAGGCAGGGGAGGAAAGAGTTAAGAGAATGTCATCCGCGTACATGGCAAGCTTATGTTCCTTTTCGGCTATAGTTATACCCGAAATAATGGGGTTGCGCCTAATTTTCTGGGCCAATACCTCTACGGATAGAGCAAATAGCAAAGGTGATAAGGGGCACCCCTGTCTAGTCCCGTTGTTAATTTGGAATGTGTCAGAGAGTATCCCATTGACCTTAACTTGGGCTGAAGGCCGTACGTAAAGAGAGAAAATGTTGTGTATAAATTTGCTCCCAAATTGCATGTGTGAATGAGCGGCCCTGAGAAAATCCCAGTCCACTCTGTCAAATGCCTTTCTGCATCTGTTGAAATTAGGAGCATTGGTATTTGGTTTTTATTTGCATGCAAGATGAGTTTAATGACTTTTATCGTGTTGTCCCGGGCCTCACAGCCGGGGACAAAGCCCACTTGGTCAGGTGAAATTAATTTAGGGAGAATGTTATTTAAGCGTTTGGCCAAAATTTTTGTAAAAATCTTTACATCAACGTTTAAAAGCGATATTGGCCTAAAATTTTCTGGTTTGTTTGGCTTTTTTCCAGGTTTGGGCAAAACTGTAATGTAAGCTGTAAGCATAGAAGGAGGAAAGTCATCGTTATTTTCCAGGGAGATGAACAAGTTGGCTAGTTGGGGAGCTATAATAGGGAGATATTGTTTGTAGTATTTAATGCTGAAGCCGTCAGGCCCTGGGCTTTTGCCCCCCTGCATATCTTTAATTGCTATAGAGATTTCTTTAGGTGAGAAGGGCTCCTCCAATATGAAGACCTCCTCCTGTGATAGAGTTGGCAAGTGAGCGTCTTGTATATACCCTTGTATATTATTGTGTTCTTGGGCAGTGTGGGGTTTCGTTTTGTTTATATTATACAGTGTAAAGAATTTTGCTATTGCGGGAGAGGAGTTCTGCAATTTGCCCTTGGCGTCGCTTATGTTGTGATCTATAATAATATTTTTATTGAGTATTTACTGTAAA
This sequence comes from Bombina bombina, assembly GCF_027579735.1. Lineage (NCBI taxonomy): Eukaryota > Metazoa > Chordata > Amphibia > Anura > Bombinatoridae > Bombina > Bombina bombina. The sequence continues at coordinate 208,733,998 of NC_069504.1, read as the reverse complement.
TATTGCACGTTCCAATGTTGCTCACATACAGGAAAATGTTATTTTTATTGCACATAAATATTTATATATATGTATATACTGTATATATAAAGCTGTATATACCTTACAATATATATATATATATATATTGTAACCAGTAGGAGAACCAAATCCCCTGCTGATAATAGCTGCATGCACACACACAATAAATAAGTTAAAATTAAAAAAAACTTTAAAACAAATATATCCAGATGATAAGATAAATAATTTATCTCTAATGATAATCAAGTTCAATATTACAGAGTCTTTTCCTCTTGTTGAAATGATTATCCACAAGAAATGCTGGCAGCTTGAAAAAGAACCTCTCAGGTTTTGAATCCAAGTCCAATTGTTAATATGATCTAGAAAATCAAGCTCACAAAAGCACTTCTCATAGTGCAATAAATGTTATTAAAAACAATGTATTATATATACTATAAAATGAAATCCCATATAAATGGGTACTCACAAACAAATCCTCAATCAAATGAGGTAAGGTGCAGACATGGATGTACGAATGTACATATTAAAGATGCAAGTCCCTCAGGCTTGTTGTTAGTAACTTGTCATTCCCCTTCAGGCTTGCACGGTATACAATTGCTGCTGAATCATATATAGCTTATAAAGGTAGAATACCTAGGCTTGCTGGGATAACCACACACTCGTTAGTTGTATAGTTTATCCCCTGTATATGCCTAATCGGTATATTCACCTAAGGCCGTGTTGATGTTTGCGTGATGTAAGGTGTGCATGGCCTAACGTGTTTCACGGAGGATCCGCTTCGTCAGAGGCTTTTGACAGCCCATCTTTCTGCTGACTTTTATTCACATGAGTCAGAGCACGCCCACCCCTACATCACTGCTCTTACCTAGTCATATTCATCTGATTCTTTTCTTACAAACAGTTGCGCTATGCAGGCAAGTAAAGTTTACAATTTTGAGTAAAAATAAATATATATATATATATATATATATATATATATATCAATATATATATATATACACACACCATGCTGCCGATGGAAGGGTATAAAATAATAAGTTCATAATCTATTCAAACAATATTATATACTTATTAAACAATCATAATCATTTTTTAAAATAAATAAATAGATAAAATTTGTATCCATATTCCCTTCACCTATCTGCATACTCCCCATAGACAGGATATAATATTCATTGAGATATATATATATATATATATATATATATATATATATATATATATATATAATATATATGTGTGTATATATATATATATATATATATATATATATATATGTATATATATATATATATATATATATATAACATAAAACAAATTTACTTATGCGTTCCCATTTACCTATATATTTTACATTTAAAAACCCATTCTAAACTGACTCAAGAATGCAAAAGACTGACCTAATTGAAGGGTCTAAAATAATCCCTAATTTTAATACTGAACATATTAATAAAATGATGTATGCAATCCTATTTGTCTACATACAATACTTGTGAATTAAAATGTGATATTTGATTCTATTATTATTCTTGAAATAATAATAATAATACGACAATAATAATAATTTAACCTATGATTAAAAAGTGCCTGAGCTACATTATATTTATTTTTATTTATACTTATATTATAGCCCTGATTTGAACATACCAAGCTCAGCAAAAGGGAAAGAAGAGTAATTTATTAATTTATTTATGATTTATTTATAAAATATTTTACCAGGAAGGATACATTGAGATTTCTCTCATTTTCAAGTATGTCCTGGGATCACAAAACATTGCAATTGATACAATAATAGGGTACAATAAAATACAAAAACAATAATAATACACAATATATGCAAAATTTAACATAGAACAGGTAGGAAATATATAATCAACCATGACAGGTGCATTCTGTTTTGAGATATGTAGAGAGGGATCTCTTAAAGGATATTAGGCTTGGGGAAGGTTTGAAAGTGTGCGGGAGGTCATTCCATAACTGTGGCGCTCTGTAGGAAAAGGAGGATCGAGCTGCTATCTTTTTGTATTGAGGCAAGCTAAATAATGTGCTGGTACTGGATCGGAGGTTATAGGAGGTGGGAATAGCTGGGGAGAGCATACTGCTCAGGTAGGGTGGGAGCTTCCCAGAAAGGCTCTTAAACACAAGGCAGGAAAGATGGAGGGTGGGTCTGGATTCCAGCATCAGCCAGTTTAGTTCTTTTAGCATGTCACAATGGTGGGTCCTGTAGTTACATTGTAGCACAAAGCGTCAGAACGAGTTATACAATATATTAAGTTTATTAAGGTGAGTTTGCGGTGCAGGTGCGTATACTACGTCCCCATAATCCATGATAGGCATCAGCATTTGCTGTACAATCTTTTCTTTTACTGTAGGGCTGAGGCAAGATTTGTTTCTGACAGGGCATCTAGTTTTGCATAAAGTTTAGATGCAAGTTTTTCTATGTGGAGGCCAAAAGATAGATTAGGGTCTAACAACATACCCAAGTATTTGAAAGAGTGGACTGCGGTCAGCGTGCAATTGGATTTTGTTTTGATGCGTAGATGGGAATTTTGTAATTTGTGTAATTTAGGTATCGTTCCAAATATCATTGTGATAGTTTTGTCAGTGTTTAGGAAGAGTTTGTTTTTTGAGATCCACTTTTCTACCTCTGTGAACTGGTCTTGGAGCACTGTTTTAAGCTGCTGCAGATCGGAATTGTTTGCATAGATTACCGTGTCATCTGCATACATGTGTACAGTTAAGGATTTGCATACATTAGGCAGATCATTTATAAATAATGTGAATACTAGGGGGCCGAGAATAGAACATTGGGGAACACCACACGTGACTGGGAGAGGAAGGGAGTCACTGTTAGAAATGGAGACATATTGTGATCGATCCGATACATATGATCGAAACCAGGTTAACGGGGTTAATGGGGGTAATGGGGAGACCCATCAATTAGGTTAGTCTTTTGCATTCTTGAGTCAGTTTAGAATGGTTTTTTTAATGTAAAATATATAGGTAAATGGGAACGCATAAGTAAATTTGTTTTATGTATATATATATATATATATATATATATATATATATATATATATATTTCAATGAATATTATATCCTGTCTATGGGGAGTATGCAGATAGGTGAAGGGAATATGGATAAAATTTTTATCTATTTATTTATTTATTTGAAAAAAATATTATGAATGTTTAATAAGTATATAATATTGTTTGAATAGATTATGAACTCATTATTTTTATACCCTACCATCGGCAGCATTGTGTGTGCTGGCACATTTCCTGACACATTCAATCATGCGTCAATCATACCAATCCTAAAAAAGCCCTAGCTTGACCCCTCCATGCCTTCTAACTATCGACCAGTCTCCTTACTTCCCTTTGCATCAAAATTATTGGAACGACTAGTCTATAATCGGCTAACTCAATTTCTCAAAACTAACTCCTTACTTGATTCACTACAATCTGGTTTCCGCCCTAAACACTCAACAGAAACCGCTCTTGCTAAAGTAACAAATGACCTGTTATCAGCTAAAGCAAAAGGCCATTACTCCTTACTAATTCTTCTTGACCTGTCCACAGCTTTTGACACAGTTGACCATCCTCTCCTCCTAAAAATACTACATTCATTTGGCATCCGAGACACAGCCCTTTCCTGGTTTGCATCATATCTTTCAAACCGCTCGTTTTCAGTTTCCTTTAACAACATATCTTGTGATCCTATGCCTCTCTCAGTTGGAGTACCGCAAGGCTCTGTCTTGGGTCCCTTGCTTTTCTCTCTTTATAAATCCTGCTTTGGAAAACTTATAGCCTCCTTTGGATTCCAGTACCACCTATATGCTGATGATACCCAAATCTATCTTTCCTCTCCTGATATCTCTCCCTCTTTACTCAGCCAGATTTCTGACTGCCTCTCTGCAATTTTCTCTTGGATGTCTTCACACTACCTCCAACTCAATCTGTCCAAAACTGAGCTGCTTCTTATCCCCCCCTCTTCGAGACATCTGACACCTGACATTTCTCTGATGGTTGGAGACTCTATTCTCAACACTTCACCCCAGGTCCACTGCCTTGGGGTCACACTAGACTCAGAACTCACATTCAACCCACATATACAAACGCTTACCAAATCCTGCCGTTCACACCTACGCAACATTTCCAGAATTCATCCCTTCCTTACTCAAAAAACTACAAAAATACTTATTCATTCCCTCATCCTGTCACGCATTGGTTATTGAAATCTACTCTTAAATGGCCTTCCAAAACACCGCCTCTCCTCCCCCCAATCTATTAAAATGCTTCTGCTAGACTCATCCACCTAAGTCAACGATCTACATCAGCTGCTCTGCTCTGCCAGTCTCTACACTGGCTCCCCATACACTCCAGAATACAATTTAAAGTATTAGCCCTAACCTACAAAGCACTCAACAGTCTAACTCCCAACTATATTTCCTCTCTCATCGTGAAATATTCCCCATCCTGTCCTCTTAGATCAACCTCTGACCTACGTCTCTACACTCCTGTTATCTCTACATCCCACTCCCGCCTCCAAGACTTTGCACGTGCTGCTCCTGTCCTCTGGAACGCTCTACCCCGCTCCATTAGACTGTCTCCAACCTTGTATAGCTTCAGATGGTCCTTAAAAACCCACCTATTCAGAGAGGCTTACCATCTCTCCTCCATCCTGCATCCAAACCAAACTAATACATATAAATGAACTGCCTGACTCAATGCTGCAAATACAACCGATGTAACAAGCTACCCCAACCTTATGTCTCCGCACCCTAAACCTATAGACTGTGAGCTCTCCGGAGCAGGGCCCTCTTCCTCCTGTGCTAGATCTGTTTAGTTTTGTTATGTTTTGTATTTTATCACAAATCTTTGTCATTGTATACCCCTATCATTGTACCCAGCGCTACGGAATTTGTTGGCGCTATACAAATAAATTATAATATTAATAATAATAATAATATATATATATTTTACTCAAAATTGGAAACTTTATTTGCCAGCATAGTGCAACTGTTTGTAAGAAAAGTATCGGATGAATATGACTTGGCAAGAGCAGTGACGTAGGGGTGGGCGTGCTCTGACTCATGTGAATAAAAGTCAGCAGTAAGGTGGGCTGTCAAAAGCCTCTGATGAAGCGGATCCTCCGTGAAACGCCGTGAAATGTATACCGTGCAAGCCTGAAGGGGAATGACAAGTTACTAACAACAAGCCTGAGGGACTTGCATCTTTAATATGTACATTCGTACATCCATGTCTGCACCTTACCTCATTTGATTGAAGGTTTGTTTGTGAGTACCCATTTATATGGGATTTCATTTTATTGTATATATAATACATTGCTTGTAATAACATTTATTGCACTATGAGAAGTGCTTTTGTGCACTTGATTTTCTAGATCATACATACATATATATATATATATATATATATATATATATATATATATATAGTCGTATGCAAAAGTTTAGGGACCCCTGACAATTTCCATGATTTTCATTTATAAACAATTGGGTGTTTGGATCAGCAATTTAATTTTCATCTATCCAATAACTGAAGGACACAGTAATATTTCAGTAATGAAATGAGGTTTATTGGATTAACAGAAAATATGCAATATGCATCAAAATGAAATTAGACCGGTGCATTCATTTGTGCACCCTTGTCATTTTGTTGATTTGAATACCTGTAATTACCTAGCACTGATTAATTGGAACACATAATTGGTTTGGTGAGCCCATTAAACCTTGAACTTCATAGACAGGTGCATCCAATCATGAGAAAAGGTATTTAAGGTGGCCAATTGCAATTTGTTGTTCTCTTTGACTCTCCTCTGAAGAGTGGCAACATGGGGGCCTCAAAACAACTCTCAAATGACCTGAAAACAAAGATTGTTCAACATTATGGTTTAGGGGAAGGCTACAAAAAGCTATTGCATAGATTTAAGCTGCCAGTGTCCACTGTGAGGAACATAGTAAGGAAATGGAAGACCACAGGCACAGTTCTTGTTAAGGCCAGAAGTGGCAGGCCAAGTAAAATATCAGAGAGGCAAAGGCAAAGGATGGTGAAAACGGTCAAAAACATCTCACAGACCACCTCCAAAGACCTACAACCTCATCTTGAGGCAGATGGTGTCACTGTGCATCGTTCAACAATTCAACGCACTTTGCACAATGAGAAGCTGTATGGGAGAGTGATGCGGAACAAGCCTTTTCTGCACACACGCCACAAACAGAGTCGCTTGAGGTATGCAAACGCCCATTTGGACAAGCCAGCTTCATTTTGATGAAACAAAGATTGAGTTATTTGGTCATAACAAGGGGCGTTATGCAAGGCGGCAAAAGACCACAGCATTCCAAGACAAACATTTGCTACCCACAGTAAAATTTGGTGGATGTTCTATCATGCTGTGGGGCTGTGTGGCTAGTGCCGGTACTAGGAGTCTTGTTAAAGTTGAGGGTTGCATGGATTCCACTCAATATCAGCAGATACTTGAGAATAATGTTGAGGAATCAGTCACAAAGTTGAAGTTATGCCAGGGCTAGATATTTCAACAAGACAACGACCCAAAACACTACTCAAAATCTACTCTGTCATTTATGCAGAGGAACAAGTACAATGTTCTGAAATGGCCATCCCAGGCCCCAGACCTGAATATCATTGAAAATCTGTGGGGTGATTTAAAGCGGGCTGTCCATGCTCGGCAACCATCAAACCTAACTGAACTGGAGATGTTTTGCAAGATGGAATGGTCCAAAATACCTTCATCCAGAATCCAGACACTCATTACAGGCTATAGGAAGCGTCTAGTGGCTGTTTTCAGTCCATACTTGTGGGTGTGGGTTGGGTTACTAAGTGTTTTTCAGTATTTCTTCAATAAATACATTTTTGGAATATGCATTTTTGAGTGCTGAGTATATTTATATTTACTTTACATTATTTTGAGTGCTAGAGCAGTGCTTCTGCACCCGTGCACATAGAACATTGTTATTGTTTCATTTTTTTTTAATTAGTGGTGCTGTTACATTTTGATATATAATTTGTAATGCACTTCATGTTTCACAATTTAGGTCTAATGTGGTGTTGGGTTAGCACATAGTACAGTATTTGTCCAAATTTTGGTCCATTTGGACCAAAATGATATTACTGTTATTATCAAATGCTTTTAAATTAAATGTATTGTTTGACTTCTCTTTCTAAATATTGCTGTCGTTCCTGTATGTTCCTTTGTCACAATTAGCACTGATTCTTTTAATTGTTGGCATTTCATAGCAGTGTAATTTATTTGCTAAAATGAATGTTTTCTGGGCTTTCCATTGGACGTAATGCAATTGAAATAATTTCATTTAGAATTAATTTCATATCCGAATGTGACCATGAATGAATCCGCTGAAAATTCCAAACTGAATCTAATGGACGAACCAATTTTTTTTCCCATGCACATGTCTGTCTAGTTTCTATCATTTACAGTGGGGTTGTAAGGATTTATTTTGAAAGGCCAAAGCAGAATATTAGGAATGTCATTTTGATATACCTGATGAAGTAATCTGATTACCAGAAATTTAAAACATAGGTAAGAGAACAGGATGTGAAATGATACAATGCAAAGTTTAGCTTATATTTTAGCCCAATAGTGTATAAAGCAAGAACCCTGAAACAAAAGTACTGTTGTGCCTTTTAAATGATATTTGGGTTTAAATAATGAGCAGGTCGTTTTAGGATACAATATGGGTGAAGGTAGTTGTTGTTTAACAGGGAGAAAGAGTTAATTCCTGTCAATATTTATTTATGCCCAAACATGTGACCTCACCTCTGAAACATTGTTGGATTCATTTATGCAATATAGCTAATTGCTTGCATATATAAGAGAAACAGGGCTGTCTAAACATCTCCTGAGCTCCACAGAGGAAACCTGCCTAGACTCTTATATATGCAATGGGAAATAAATCAATTTTCCTAAATGGTATTAATGGGCAACTAGAGCTTTCATTTGCTGGAAATGCTTACTTTATTGCTTAAACATCACAGTTCAAATTTCTTAATGAGTGTTAATTATTAGCAACAGACGTGCTTCTAAAACAGGCATGCAAAATGGAAATTACACTGAAGGCTGCATTCCCAAAGTTTCAGTCTAACAGTCTATATTCTACTGAAAGTTAATACAGTAAATTGACCTTTGATGTCAGGGTGTACACAGTATTGATCACTTTGTACAACTAATCACATTAATAGAGAAGGTAAGATAGGTCTGCATCTACTGTTAGTTTATTCTAATTGTTGTTCTTTTTTATTTAAAAAGGACATGAAAAAGCAATTATTTATTTTAAAAAAACATTCTTTATGAGAAAGTTACATCATTTTATTTTTTAATTTATTCCTATACAAATGGAATGCAGAGCAGGCCTAGTCTAATGGGGATGATTACTTTTTGATATCGTCATAAGTATTGCCAAATTAGCTAAAAGTTGACATTTCTGAAAAAAGGGCTAAAGTAGGCAAAATCAGTTTCATTGGAGTACAATTATAGGAGGTGAATTTGCACTGAAATTGAGTTTCTTGATCCTTTTGTTTTGTAGGGGGTCCTGGATTTACTTGTGAGGATGATTTGGGCCCTGTTTATCAAGGCATCAGCCTGTTCGCTTCTCTATTAGGGAATATGTCAGCTAGACGCCGATGTTGAACCATTGTTATTGCAAAATCAATCAAACCATATTGCGTCATATTCAACACAGAGATCAGCGAACAAATGATAAATTTGGTGAGGGAATATTTGAATTTAAAGATCTGAGAATGAATGAAAATCATATGTAAATATTCATGTGACAAGCAAGGTGTCATAAATATAGCTGCAGCAAATTTAACACATGGGAAGTGATATAAATTAAGTATTTGTCAGTAGCTGCTAAATTGTCACAGAAGTTAAGATGGCTTCTGGAAGTGATGTAACCCAGTATGGATAAACAAAATCTGGAAGAAACAGCCAATTAATTACTCTCGCTACTGCTTCATCTTCTACATGTAGCCTTCTTCTATGAAGAACATTAAAAAATGTAGCAGGTTCTCAATCCTTCTTAGATCTACCACCAACAATGCAAATGTATGTTCTGTAACAACACTGTTCTTTTTGATCCTTTCATGCTGTTTGGGATTTGTCTCCAACTCTTATTTATTCTCATTGTATATGCCACCTAAAAGCTGGCAAAAATGAATTGCCGACATTGACATGCATATAGACTCAAATGTATTAATTGATTTATTAATAACATGGAAAAATTGGGCCATTTGGGCTGAGAGAGAAATATTATGGGGGTGGGAATCACTTTTGCAGTTGGAGCGAACCAATGGTTAATGTGTTAGGGATGTGATAAAGATTATTGTGAGGACATTTTTTAGCTTAAAATGTAGTAGGCATTACATTTGGAATAATGTTATGGTGGTTATTGGTTAGATCGGTTGTGAATGCTGTATATAATTACTAGCGCTGAAGAATCATTTGAAGCTTTAAAAAATTAATGATAATAATATTAATAGCCATCAGAGGTTTCAGGGTGTTTAAGGTTAACAAAAGAAAAAATAGCCTGTGTGTGTGTGAGGTTACAATATAGTGCTTTTCATATGTTTTATCTTATGTGTGTGTGTGTGTGGGCATTAGATATAGAAGTAATAGTGGTGAGGACCTCAGTAGGTATATAATTAATAGTGATGGAGACCCCAAAAGGTATGGGGTAAATAGTATTGATGTCCATTGTGGTGTTGGAGGGTTATTCTTTAAGGTATAAGTTGAGGTGCTCAGTTACTGGGGCAGTGATCAGGACAGGTAGAAAACCCTATATCCAAATGACTTGGGACTGGAAAAGGTTTGGATTTCAGAATAGTTTGGATTTTTTTAATATTTTCATCTGTAAAATGGGACAGTTTGGAGAGGGGATGGAACCAAGTATAAACAACAATATCTTATTTCATTTAGGCAATATTAACATGTCATAATACAGCTTATACATGTAAGCTAAAGGTAGTTTTATATATTTTTTTATACTTTTGTATACATAGTACATCTCTGCAATCAGAAAGGTAATAGTTGTTATTTTAAATATAATCTATTATTTGCATTTCACAATACAAAAATCAAACCAAAGACATATGCAACCATGATTTTGACTTAGAGGCTGGGGAAAATGTAACTTTTGATCATTTTACTTTTAAAAAAATGTTATTTAAAAGTTTTGGATTTTAAATTCTGGAATTATCATCCACCCAGAGAAGAGGAAGCAGACCACCACAGCATCTTCCTCCTCTGTCCCCACCATCCCTGTCCCGCTCCCCTTTTCCACTTTGCAAGGGAGAGGCTGGGGAGGCTCCTGGGGGTGGCAAGGGTGCAACAATACCCTAAAATTTACACGTTAAGTTCCCCTGTCACATATATCACTGATTGTGGAGCTATTAGGAGGGTTTGAAGTACAGTCTTTACTCTGAGAAAATTGGGAACTTGGGTATACAGTTCCTATTGCAAATATTAAATCAATTGCAATCTTAATGAGATACTGGGTGGCGCCTTCACTAAATGGCTTAAAAACAACCAATTAAAACATTTATTGACAACCTCCCCTTTTTGCGACTCACTGATTAGGTCTCTCACCCCCTTTGAACAGATATATCTACTTGTGTCACCCATGCATAATATTCTGTCATGAGGTCAGAAAATTGTACCATTGGGATGGTACCCCCCACTTACGCAGAGAAGTGGCATAGGGAACTTGGGCAAGAACCTAGTGAATCTGACTGGAAACAAATTTGAGTGCTCTAGAAGACCTAATTAGGTCTAAGAGAAGTCTTTTGGATCTTTATTATGAATACCTCTATCCCCTTTGGCTTAAATTTCAGGAAGGATATTGACCTATGTGTGCAACCCCCAATAGCAGTTATGAGTAGTACTAACTTTAAACTAAATAAATTAATTATTCCAGGAGGGATATCGACCTATGTGTTTAACCCTCAATAGTATTTATGTTTAGTACTAACTTTAAACTAAATTATTTATTTTTATTGTAATTTGAATGCAATATAGCAATATGAGAAAATGTTTATGTATCATATTTGCAACTCAGTGCCCATATTGAATTGCTTAAAATTAAAAGCAATGAGGACATACTATTTTGAGCATATATGCCTTTAAGAATAGGTCTATTTAAAGACTGAAGGAGTCTGGGTATTCTGTAAGCAGTGAACAAGTGCTGTTTGAGCACGAAACATGTCTGCTGTACAGGATCCCAGCAGTCCTTATTCACTGTGTAGAAGCTGTGTCAGCTTGTGGATTTCATAACACGAACATTGACTTTGTCTGGTTTTAATTTTTGTATAAATAAACTTCAGCGTTTTATCCTAAGAAGTGCTTAAGTATTCTGTGTTCATTATATATGAATGAGACAAACAGAGAACAAGGAAAGGCACAAAAAGAAAGGGGAAGAAGAACAACAAACAGAGGAGATAGTGTCCCACCGGCTGTCAGTCTAAAAAAGCAGGCAAAATAAGCATCTAGAACCCAATTAAAAGGTCTTGTGGAATAAAAGACTTTCCCAAAAACCTTCTAGAAAAGATATGTAGAAAAAAAAGGACCAAAGGGTTAAATAGCGCTAAACCTGACAATTTAGATGATTCTACACATATACATATCCATGTGTTATATAAAAAAAATACATATATTAAAGGGACATAATACTCATATGCTAAATCACTTGAATCTGATGCAGTATAGCTGTAAAAAGCTGACAGGAAAATATCACCTGAGCATCTCTATGTTAAAAAAGAAGATATTTTACCTCACAATCTCCTCAGCTTAGCAGAGTAAGTTCTGTGTAAAAAGTTATACTCAGCTGCTCCCAGCTGCAGGTAAAAATAAAAAAAAAATGAAGAAATGAACAGCAGCCAATCAGCATCAGCAGTGGTGAGGTCATGAACTCTTACTGTGATCTCATGAGATTTGACTTAACTGTCATGAGATTTCATAGTAATCTTCCTTTACCTGATTGGTGAAATAATATGAGAGTTCACGAGGCTCATCCTTTCAGCTGTCCCAGGACAGACACACTAAAATGCTGCTTAGAAATCCTTTACAATGGGAGGTGGCTACTGAGGAACTTTTGAGGTAAAATATCTTTCTTTTTTACATAGAGATGTTCAGGTGATATTTCCTAGTCAGCTTTTTACAGCTATACTTCATCACTTTCAAGTGTTTAAACATTTGGGTATTATGGCCCTTTAATAGTATTCAGACATGCAAATCAGTGTGTTATATGCAAGCACAATAAAATAACAGATATATATATAATATGTAAGAAGAGTCTGAGTTTTATAGAACAAACCAGTAATGGATGAATATAAAAGTTCATAGAAATAAATATAACACCTCGGCGGGTGTAAAGCGTTTAATCCTAGTGAGAAACTTCTCAAGTCACTACTTACAGGATTTTACCCCAGTCATATGAGGTAAATTGGAGACACTGTGGGGGCGCTCTTTTATTCAGCCTTTATGGATTAGGATTTTTCTGTGGGTTGTTAGTCTGTCGACTCCAAATTTCACAATTCCCCTTCCGGTTGGTGAATTCTCAAATCCCTCTTGTGATTCTTACAGTATGGTAGAATTTCAGGTATCCCTGATGTCTCTCATGGATATAAATAGACAAAACATAGGCAGAAATAGCCGCAATAGTGTTATACCATTAAAAACAAGTTTATTAAGACAAATATCTTTAAAAAACCTGCTTACATTTAAGACCCTTAAATATACATAATGAGGTAATTGGTACGATCGGTATATGAGCAAAAACTGAATTACCCGGTGAGGGCAACGGTCTGATGATTCTGTCTTACGCATTTCGAAAGCATGTTTTCAAATAGATCCTTCTTCGTCAGAGACTATGATAGCTATGCGGCCAGTTTTCTGCTTTAAAAGGAAACTTTGCAGGCAATTCTGACATCATAGGCCATACTGCTATTGGTTGAAAAGTTACATGTATCAATATTAGACCTTTAATTGGAGCATGATAATTATTGGTTGATGTGAGGTCACATGATCAGCTGTTTGGAAATATAGCGGATTAGAGAGATACAACAATATTGATATCCTTTTTCAAAGAACCAATTAAGGCAAACTTTTGAACGTTTTAAACTTATAGAGAAAAACTTATAGGTTATGCTTTTCATATATATATATATACTGTATATATATATATATATATATATATATATATATATATATATATATATATATATATGCAAAATAGAAATGGCTGCAGCACTCCAGGTTGAATTTTATAACATTTTTATTACAAGCAGTGAAATACAGGCGACGTTTCGGGCTTCTGCCCTTTCTCAAGCCAAGTGATTAGTACATAATCCAACTCCACCTTTTATAGGCAGTCCATGTGACAAAACACAGGTGTAAATAATTACAATTGTAATGATACATATTCTTTCAACAACATAAAAATAATCAATAAACAGTGTTTTTGTTTCATAATCATAACTATGCATTTCTTATACAAAAAACCTTGTGATTCTAAACATATGTGATTTTTTAAACACCTTCTTCTTATTAAATACTTAGTGTTAATATGAGAAAGATATATATAAGTGACCTTAACAGTTCATTATCTTATCTGTGAATTATGTGAAATATTTTCTTGTTAGTGATTTTCATTACCATTTATTAAGAGGCAACGCAAGTCGGCCACCGAGAGGACGTCGGGTGAAACGGTAAATGATCTAGTGATTAACATATCACAGGTACCGTTCACCGAAGGGGAATTGAACTTACTTAATAAGGGTTTGGGCTTTTGTCCTAGTAATACCATTAATTGTATGGACTTGGACATTGAGCTATATAGATTCTTTAGACAATTGCGTCTTAAAGCTCACTTTTCTAAAATACCGTATAATGTTGTAAATTCGAATATTGTTAATGATGATTGTTTAAAATTCTCAGATTTTGATTTAATTGCTAAGTCTAGCTTTATTCCGCCTACAAATTACCATCCTATTGAAACGTATATCACATTGGTAAGTAAGGATATAGAAAGACTTAAATATAATATCAGATTACATAAGGGGTTACAAATTAAGTACAATTTAACAGCTGAGGAGAAACAATCCCTTAATAAAATTATAAATAACCCTGATATAATTATTAAAAAAGCGGATAAGGGCGGGGCAATTATAATCATGGATAAAATAAAATACATAGAAGAAATAAACAATCAATTAAGGGATACAGAGGTATATGAAAAGCTTGACAACAATCCATTAAAAACAATACAAAATGAATTGAAAGTTATTGTCCAAAATGCCCTTGATAAAGGTATCATTGACCAGAAACTAAGTCAATATTTGCTAAAGAAAGAATGTATCACCCCCCTGATATATATACTTCCTAAAATTCACAAGTCCCTCATTAATCCACCGGGACGCCCCATTGTGGCGAGTGTTGATTCAGTTTTATCAAATATAGCCACTTTTCTCGATAAAATACTTAAACCAATAGTGTCCAAACTATCATCGTATTTGGAGGATTCTACTGAATTCCTCAATAGGCTTAATGAGATTAAATTAAATGGTCAACAAAATTCGATTCTAGTCACCTTAGATGTTAAAAATCTATACACCAGTATTCCCCATGTAGGGGGTGTACAATCAGTGAAACAATACTTGGTTAAGGAACAAATGTATACAGGTTCACAAATTAATTTTATAACTGATTTATTGGCATTTGTATTGAACAATAATTATTTTCTGTTTGGTGACATGTATTACCGGCAAAAGAGAGGCACCGCTATGGGTGCTAATATGGCGCCACCATACGCAGGCATATACATGGGTACATTTGAAGATGATTTCATCTATCCTAATGAATTGTTTAAACAGCATGCTTGCGTATGGTGGCGCTATATAGATGATGTCTTTATGATATGGTTAGGAAATGAAGATACTCTTGATGTTTTCCTTAAACAAATTAATTCTAATCCGGCTAATATTGAATTCACAATGCAGTATGATAGAAAGTGTATTGATTTTCTGGATGTGACTGTAGCAATAGAAGAAAACAAGTTTAAAACTGATCTTTTTGTTAAAAAAATGGACAAAAATACGTTTCTATCATATACAAGTTGTCATCCAGAAAACACAATTAAATTTCTACCGAAGTCACAATACATTCGTGTTAAACGAATAGTGAGCGATGAGGATGTATGTAATAGAAGGTTGCTTGAAATGGGACAAAAATTTAAACAAAGGGGTTACCCTACAAAAATATTGGATGATGAATTAAAAAAGGTCAATCAGATCCCTCGTAATCAACTTTTACAAAAAACATTGAAAAACACACAGATGGAGAGAATTCCATTTGTGAGTACATACAATGTCAATAGTAAGCAGATATCTGGTATAGTCAAAAAACATTGGCATATTTTAAAAAATAACTATCAGGATATAAAAGAATTTCAATCTTTTCCATTGCTTTCATATAAAAGACCTAAAAACTTAAAGGACTATTTAATTAAAACTGATATAGGTAGCAGTAAGACAAGGATGTCATTTTCAAAAAAGAAAGGTACTTTTCCCTGTTATAATTGTTCACATTGTAGTTGTGTGATTAAAGGAAGTGAGGTTGTCCACCCATACACGGGTAAAAAATATAGGATTAATGGTTTGTTCACTTGTCAAACAGATCATGTCATATATTCTCTAAAATGTCCCTGTGGATTAATATATATAGGGGAAACTACCCAAAATATGAAAGACAGACTCACACGACACAAATATACCATACGTAAGGCCATCTCAGATTTACCTGTATCTGCACATTTTAAAGAAAAAACCATAATGTTAACCAGTTAAGGTTTCAAATCCTTGAACATGTTCCAATACAGAGAAGGGGCCAGGATAGGGTCAAAAATTACAACAGAGAGAGGTTATTTGGATTAATAGACTAGAAAGTATGCACCCCAAAGGTTTAAATAAAGATTATAACCTGTTCTTGTTCCTATAATGGGTTGATTGTGATAATTTACTGTAAACTTTTTCTCTATGATTTAGATCAAGATTCACATAAAGAAAAAAGAACAACTTGAAAAAGAAATGTGCTGAATAACATAATATGAAAAGAGGTTGTTTGGAAAGAATATAAGTTTTTTCTTTAGAACGCTGTTGTTATGGTTTCCATATAGTAAATAATATTGGAGTGTGTGCATTCCCCTTTTTAACATACATCAGAGAAACAACAGATCTTGTAAGATTAGAATTTAGTTGTTAGTTTGATTACTGTTTTTTATAAAATAAAGGTTTTTTTAAATAGCATTAATAAATGGTAATGAAAATCACTAACAAGAAAATATTTCACATAATTCACAGATAAGATAATGAACTGTTAAGGTCACTTTATATATATCTTTCTCATATTAACACTAAGTATTTAATAAGAAGAAGGTGTTTAAAAAATCACATATGTTTAGAATCACAAGGTTTTTTGTATAAGAAATGCATAGTTATGATTATGAAACAAAAACACTGTTTATTGATTATTTTTATGTTGTTGAAAGAATATGTATCATTACAATTGTAATTATTTACACCTGTGTTTTGTCACATGGACTGCCTATAAAAGGTGGAGTTGGATTATGTACTAATCACTTGGCTTGAGAAAGGGCAGAAGCCCGAAACGTCGCCTGTATTTCACTGCTTGTAATAAAAATGTTATAAAATTCAACCTGGAGTGCTGCAGCCATTTCTATTTTGCATATCAATACCTGTCAAGGTGAGACAGCGGCTGCTTGCACCCTTACTGAGGACAGAATTGGTGCTGGATATATATATATATAACCTTGTACATATATAAAATTTCTATCTTGTAAAAAAATGGGTGCGGAAATGAAACATTTTCTATTTCAACCAATTGTACAGTCTAACAATGAAATTAATAGATAAAAGTAAAGTATCGTGTTCAGGCTAAGGTTCTTCAGGATCAAGGCATTAGTTGAAAAGTGATGTAATTAGGCTATTAATTCCAGGGACATAAAACCAGACAATATTTTGCTTGATGAACAAGTTATGTGAGCGGAACATCTGGGAGACAGTGACAAGTCTGAGGATACCGGATAAACAAAGGAAATTTCTTTATGCGACACTTACCTCATATGGATTGAGGTTAAGGAGAGTAAGTAGAATCCCCTGAGGGGAAAGTGTGATTCGTAACACTGGGATTCCCCCTTTGGCTTTCCACACAGTATCACTTATGGACTCTAACCTCATTTTATACTGCATGTTTTGACTTTGTGCTCAATATTCCACTTGTCACAATTGGTGTTTTAAGTTAACTAGCACTACTGTTCTGTCCATTGTGAATATCTGTCTATTAAGAGTTTGTATCTAGATCTTACCTCACTGGTATTGTTATTAACATATATATTTTCTATTGAGGCAATAGCTCTATTATATACATTGTATCAATAACTGTGTGAACACTAACAGCATTATAACACGGAATGTTTATATCTATTACTCTATAAGTTCTATAAAAACAACTACCTGTTTTGTTTGATATATTGTGCCAATGGTATCATATTGGTAACTATACAAATATTTTTAGCTAAGTACCTATAGTATACTTATATTTCTAGTTTAATACACTGAGCGCCCATTACATTTTACTATTCCTTGGTTTACTATTTTCTTTTATTAGGGTTGTTTTTTTTGGGGGGGATCCAACAACCCTAATAGGTAATCGGGGCAGCACAGTGCTTAATATATTCCTTTAATAGGGTCTACTTTTGAGGCAAATACCTATTTTTGCGCCGCTATCACAAATCTGTCTTCCTTTCAACAAACATATATATATATATATATATATATATATATATAATTATTAATTTTCCAAAAAAGCTGCAAGGAATATATATTTATTTAGACCCTGTGGTGTTAGGGTTCTTATTGTGTGAATTCAAAAGGTTTCTTTTTTTCTTAGAGCTATTCCCTTCTCTTTTGTGTGGTTTTACGTGTTCTAGAATAGTGCCCCTGAGGCCTTTGGGATCTTTATTATGTATTTTGCAGTAATGAAGAGAAATATAATGTGATTTTTCACCTATTTCAATGTTAGTTATGTTTTCTAACAATCTTCTCTTATAGGGTCTAATTGTCCTTTCGATTTATTGTAAATTGCAACTGCATTGTAACATGTAGATCACATGATCTACAGTTACATAAGGATTTTATATCATACTCGATTCCTGTACTAGTGGATTTGAATGTCTTAGTTGGTTTATTTCCCTTATAATGGTGGATGCATGCTTTACAATTGCGTCTATTACATTTAAAAGGACACTGAACCCACATTTTTTCTTTCGTGATTCAGATAGAGCATGCAATTTTAAGCAACTTTCTAATTTACTCCTATTATCAAATTTTCTTCATTCTCTTGGTATCTTTATTTGAAATGCAAGAATGTAAGTTTAGATGCCAAAATTAGAATGTGAAATATTCATATTTTCATGTCTGGTTAGCGCACTTGAGAATATGCAATCGGGTTGCATGCGAGTAGGGTGTTAGGTTTTTTCAACTTTTTTTGCACCATTGACTTACTATATAGTAAGTTCGACTTTTTATGTGCGTCAGGTTAGCGCACGTGCAATATCGTTTTACTTTCAACTTGTAATACTACCGTAACCCGACATGCACAAAAAGCTTACTTTTAGCTCAGTTAACTCTTTATACGATTTATCCATGTGCAGCGGACATGATACGCTACATTTTATTATGTCCGCTCGCATATTAATAAATTGACCCCTCTGTCTGAATCACAAAATAATGTTTTTCAATTCCTTTAAATTTGCAGACTGCAGTATAAACTAGCCTTTTGTCTTATATCTTTTAATAAATTATGCAGTCTTTTAACAAGGATCACTATATGAACCATATATAACAATACATAAAAGATCTGACAAAGTACAGGGCAGGTAACAGCTATTTATTGCATCAATACAGAAGCTATGTTGCCCATATCTTATAAATTTCTCATTTAAATATACTGTAGCTGAGGCTTTGTCCAATATCTATGGAACATATTAGTAGGTTGCAGTTGTGTGCCCTTATAGTGTGCATTCGAAAAAACATAACACCTCTGCTACATTAATACTATGACTTCCAGAGAGGCTTGGTAACCAATGTCTTAATAAAGCACACTACTCAACAGACTTAAATACACACTTCTCTCTGTCTCTCTCTCTCTCTCTCTCTATCTACCCTTTAGCTGCACACCTTTAAGTAGCGCACACACACACATATATTTTACCAACCAACCCCTAAATACTAGAGAGGCTATAATGTATTCCACAAAAAGCAATGTACTGCAACTCTTTGCTCAGCAATTAGTGGGTTAAAGCACTCAAGCACTACTTGTTCCCTTACATATAAACTGAAGTACACACATAAGTACCCTGTTCAGTTTCTACATGCTAATTGCCAACAACTCCAGTCACCCTTTTGTTGCTTTCTTTCTCACACTAACACCGCTGTTCCTTCTCGCTCTGTTCTTCCCACTCTTCAGCACAACCCAGAACTCCTGCCTCCTCCTAGTGTTACCATGGTGTAGCTGGGCTGTTTTGTTATGTAGCCTTCGACTAATAGGAATTACAGACACTCCCCTGTCACTCCTCCTGTTCCTGCATGTACCATGTCTACCACCCAGCTCATCAGCTTCTACCAGCTCTCCAGATCCAATCACCTTGTGTGTTTGGGGGTCTCATATTAGTTAAACCTAATTGGACTAGAGCACAGTCAAACTCATGTGTATGCAACACCAGTGTTTGTACTTTGCACAGCTGTATGAGAGCAGGGTGGGGAGTCAGTGAATATAGTATACTCTTGGCCGCAAGTAATGGTATGGTCCATCCTCTGATGGTGTAAGAGACTGAAACTTACTACAGTCCATCCCACTTTAGATTGGCAAGACCTGTCTCCACAGTGGTGGAACTCCAGAGCCCGATGCAAACATTGCGGCCCTGGTTGTTCTGCCACTAGTATTGTATAGTATATTATTGCATGGTATAGTATAGCATAACACAGCATAGCATGGTGTAGGATAGTATATAATAATATATTATTTTATGGTATAGTATAGTATGGTATTTTATAGTATATTAGTGCTGAGTATAGCATAGTATAGAATAGTATATTATTGTATGGTATAGAATAGTATAGCAGACTATAGTTTTGTATAGCATAGTATAGAATAGAGCAGCATAGTGTAGTGTAGTATAATATAGTATATAGTATAGTATAGCATGCCATAACATAACATAGCACAGTATAGTATAGCATAGCATATTATAGTGATGCTTTAATAAAACACACTTAGGGGCAGAGTTATCATTGTGCAGGCGGACATGATCCGCTGTAGTGGATCATGTCCGCTGCACATCAATAAATGCCGACAGCATACGCTTATTTCTCGTGAAATTCTTGTGCAATGTCGCCCCCTGCACATTTGGGCCCAATCGGCTGCTAGCAGGGGTCGTCAATCATCCCGATCATATAGAATTGGACATTTGCTGTCCGCCACCTCAGAGGTGACGGACAAGTTAAGGAGCAGCGGTCTTAAGACCGCTGCTCTTTGACTTCAGTTTCAGAGGAACCTGAAACTACGGGGATAGATTACAGCATCCGCTGCTTGATAAATCTTCCCCATAGTGTGTAAAAGTTTTTTTTTTTTTTTTTTTTTTTTTTTACAGGGATAGAACTAGATAGGATACTAGGCATAAGATTGACTGGGTTTGGCTCAGAAAGTGAAACTTGTGTAGGATAGTAATTAAAACCTGTCACCATAATTTAGGAGAATATGGGTATAATGATAACCCTGAGCAATACAACAGAATCAAGAGAGGCTAAGAAATGATTCACAAACTCATGCTGCTTATCAGTTGTTCTCTCCCAGAAAAATAATAACAGTATAAAAATCAGATCCTCTTATGTTAATGTTACCTGGATGAAAGCCAAAGATGGATGTAACAGAAAATAACATCATCATTAAGGACGGCAAATCACGGAAGTTCACCCAGACAACTCTAGATTGGAATTGAGAGCATGTTGTACAGACATTTTACCTTTGATAAATGAAAAACATCCTGAAGCAAGTAGGCCAGTTCTTTATGGAAATCGACAGGGAAGTTGTATTGCTGTTGTCGTTCCTTGGAGCTATCATTTATTGCATGTTAGTAGATGGCACAAATGCCACATCTGCTTTAAAATATCTTCAGTTTCCCAATGTGCCTATATTCTCTCACATTAAATGAACGAGACAAGCATAAAAAGCAAATGCCTTTGAAGAAGCTTTGCAGAAGAACTGAAAGATGTCAGATGTGCTAATTCAGAAGTGGGAAATCAGATCAAGGAATTAAGTGCAGGGCAAGAGAAAATATTTTTAAAGATCTTATTTACACACACACAAAAAAACAAACCATTCCTCTACTGTACGTGATAATGAATAGGCAGTCTATTAATTAGCAGAGCTAACATTTTTACATATCACTAATAAATATTGTTGCTATTAAAGGGACAGTAAACAACTTAAGATATTTATATAAAATGTTTACTTATGAAACAACTTTGCATATATTATTATTTATTTTGCCCCCTTTCTTTTCATGTAGTTTAGCTATAAAAAAAATCATAAATTATGCTTACCTGATAATTTTATTTCCTTCTGTATGAGAAGAGTCCACTGCATCATTCCTTACTGTTGGGAAATACTAAACCTGGCCACCAGGAGGAGGCAAAGACACCCCAGCCAAAGGCTTAAATACTCCCCTACTTCCCTCATATCCCAGTCATTCTGCCAAGGGAACAAGGAACAGTAGGAGATATATCAGGGTATAAATGGTGCCGGAAGACAAAAACAAATTTTGGTCCGCCCATCGGAGTATACGAGCAGCGGCAGTGGACTCTCCTCATACAAAAGGAAATTCAGGTAAGCATAATTTATATTTTCCTTCTTAATATGAGGAGAGTCCACGGCATCATTCCTTACTGTTGGGAAAACTATACCTAAACTCTAGAGGACACTGAATGATAATGGGAGGGGTAAAGAAAGGTGGACTCTAATCTGAGGGCACCACAGCCTGCAAAACCTTTCTCCCAAAAGCTGCTTCAGCCAAAGCAAAAACGTCAAATTTGTAAAATATTGAAAAAGTATGTAAGGAGGACCAGGTAGCCGCCTTACAAATCTGATCCATAGAGGCCTGGTTCTTAAAGGCCCAAGAGGAAGCCACCGCTCTAGTGGAATGAGCCGTAATCCTCTGAGGAGGTCTAAGTCCCGCTGACTCGTAATCTAAGCAAATAACACTCCTCAACCAAAAAGATAAGGAAGTCGAAGAGGCCTTCAGACCCTTACGCTTCCCAGAGTAGATAACAAACAAGGAAGAAGTTTGTCTAAAATCCTTAGTAGCTTGAAGTAAAACTTCAAAGCTTGAACAACATCCAGATTATGAAGTAACCGTTCCTTTGAAGAAGGATTATGACACAAGGAAGGAACCACAATCTCCTCATTGATGTATGATCAGACACCACCTTAGGAAGAAAACCCAAGCGTGTACGTAGGACAGCCTTATCAGTGTGGAACACCAGATAACGAGGCTCACATTGCAAGGCAGCCATTTCAGAAACTCTGCGTGCCGACGCAATAGCCAATAGAAAAAGAACCTTCCAGGACAACAATTTAATGTCAACCGAATGCATAGGTTTACACGGAGCCCGTTGCAAAAACTTAAGTACAAGATTCAAACTCCAAGGTAGAGCATTAGATCTAAACACAGGTCTGATCCTGATCAGAGCCCTAATTAAGGATTGAATGTCAGGAAGCTCTGCAAGTCTCTTGCACAGCAAAACAGAAAGGGCCAAAATCTGTCCCCTCAGGGAACTGGCAGAACGGCACTTCTCCAGACCCTCCTAGAGAAAGGAAAGAATTCTGGCAGCCTTGACCTTATGCCAGGCGAAACCACGCACTTCACACCAGAACAAGTAAGCTCTCCACACCTTATGGTAGATGCGACGAGTAACAGGCTTATGAGCCTGAATGAGCGTTTCAATAACCCTCTATGAGAAACCTGTCTTGGCTAAGACTAAGCGTTCAATCTCCAAGCAGTCAGCATCAGATAATCTATATTTTGATGAACAAAGGGACCCTGTTCCAGCAGAACCCTGCAACAAGGTAACCTCCATGGAGGAGATGAGGACATCCCCACCAGGTCTGCGAACCACATCCTTCGCGACCACGATGGAGCAATCAGTATCACTGATGCTTGTACCTGCTTGATGTGGGCGACTACACAAGGGAGAGGTGGTAACGGTGGAAATATGTAAATTAGATTGAACCTCCAAGGCACTGCTAATGCATCTTTTAGCTCCGCCTGAGAATCACTGGACTGCGACACATATCTGGGTAGCTTGGAATTGAGCCGGGATGCCATGAGATCTACGTATTTACGGCGTCCCCCATCTGTTGCAAATTTCCACAAACATCTCTGGATGGAGAGACCATTCCCCCAGATGAAAGGATTGTCTGCTGAGGAAATCTGCTTCCCAGTTGTCCACACTTGGAATGTGGATTGCTGACAGCGAGCAGTTGTGGGCCTCCGCCCATTCCAGGATACAAGATACTTCCTTCATTGCTAGGGAGCTCCTCGTTCTCCCCTGATGGTTGATGTAAGCCACCAAGTTTATGTTGTCTGATTGGAATCTGATAAACTGGGAGGAACTCAGAAGAGGCCAAGCCTTCAGAGCATTGAAGATCGTTCGAAGTTCCAAAATGTTGATCGGGAGGAGGGATTCCTCTCGAGTCTACAGGCCCTGTGCCTTCCTGGCACCCCAAACAGCTCCCCATCCTGATAGACTTGCGTCCGTAGTAACAATCTCCCAGGATGGTCTCAAGAAGGACATCCCTTGGGACAGGTGATCTGGACAGAGCCATCAAGAGAGAGATTCTCTCGACCGGTTGTCCAGAGAAATCCATTGAGACAGATCCGAATCATCGCCGTTCCACTGCCTAAGCATGCACAACTGAAGTGGTCTGAGATGCAATCTGGCAAAAGGAATGATGTCCATGCTGGACACAATGAGACCAATCACCTCCATACATTGAGCCACAGATGGCCTTAAGGAGGTCTGGAGGGCAAGACAAGCGGAAGTTAGCTTGTAATGTCTCTGTTCTGTAAGGAATATCCTCATAGATATGGAGTCTATTATAGTACCCAGGAATTCCACCCTGGTACTGGGAATAAGAGAACTCTTTTCTAAGTTTAACTTCCATCCATGAGATCGAAGAAGAAATAGAAGATCTTTCGAATGGTCTTCAGCCAGACGACAGGATGGTGCTTGAACCAGAATATTGTCCAAGTATGGTGCTACAGCTATATCTCTGGTTCTGGCCATTGCAAGCAGAGCCTCTAGAACCTTTGTTAAAACTCTTGGAGCAGTAGATATACCAAAACGGAAGTGCAATAAACTGTAAGTGCTGGTCCAGGAACGCAAACCTTAGGAACTTGAAGTGTTCCTTGTGTATTGGAATGTGAAGGTAAGCATCCTTCAGATCTATCGTGGTCATGAACTGTCCTTGCTGAACTAAGGGAAGGATAGACCTTATTGTCTCCATCTTGAACGAGGGGATAGATAGGAATTTGTTTAAGCACTTTAGGTCCAGAATCGGGCGGAAAGTTCCCTCCTTCTTTGGGACCACAAAAAGATTTGTGTAGTATCCCAGACCTCTTTCTGCAAG
This sequence comes from Bombina bombina, assembly GCF_027579735.1. Classification (NCBI taxonomy): domain Eukaryota; kingdom Metazoa; phylum Chordata; class Amphibia; order Anura; family Bombinatoridae; genus Bombina; species Bombina bombina. The sequence goes on along the minus strand of NC_069504.1, from coordinate 208,709,161 downwards.
AGGTACCGGTACAATGACTCCCAGGGAGGAGAGATCCCTCACACACCCCAGAAAGGCTTCTCTCCTTTCTGGCCTTGAAGACAGGTTTGACAAGAGGAATCTGCCCCTGTGTGGATGAAACTTGAAACCTACCCTGTATCCCTGAGTGATGACCTCCAGGACTCATGAGTCTTGCATGTACCCAAACCAAGCGTCCAAAAAGAGTGACAGTCTGCCCCCTACAAGATCCAGAGTCGGCCTGCCCCTTCATGCCGACTTTGTCTCAGCGGGTTTCTTGTTTTGCTTGGATTTATTCCATGACTGAGCCGGCTTCCAAGTCCCCTTGGATTGCTCGGGCTCTGCAGAGGGCTGCTGACATTGGGATTTTTTTTTTTTTTTATATATTTATTTTGAATTCAGTACAGTGTACAATCAAATAAATCAGACCTTTTATGCCTCACAGGGCAAGGTAAAGCATATTGAAAAACAAGATATTACAGAATATAAAACATATATACTTTGTCACATTTGATTAATCATCTCAAAGGGGACATTAGTTGTACACTGAGCTGGGTTTTTTCTATTTACCAATAAAAAAAAGAAGGAGAAAAGAAAAATCAAAAACAAAAAAAAGAAAGCAAGAAAGAACAAAAACAAGAAGTGTAAACATGAACAAAGGACGAAAGAAGAGGAAGAAGAGAGAGGAGAAAAAAAAAAAAGGGAAAAAAGAAGAGGGACCTCTCGCCTCGACCCCTTTCTCTTAACCAGACTTGCTATTAAATTTCTGAACTATTGGATATCCATGTATGTGGAAGGAGATTTAGCAAGACCATTTCAGCAAAGCTTACTGAGGATGTAAAAGGCGCTAAAATCTGTTTTTGTATAGGCCTGGGATAGGAGTTAATAATAGGAAACCACCCTAGAAGAAACTTTTTAATTTTGGCTTCCGAGGCCTCCTTTAGATGATATGATTCAAAAATAATTTGATCTTGGGTAGCGTATAAGATCTCGGATAGAGCCGGCCCTTTTTTAACTTTCCATTTTTTAAGAATGCTCTGCCTTACAGCTAATATTGAGGTATTTAGAGAACGAGTCCAATGCCTGTCCGAACTAGTCGTTGATTCAACTAGAAGGATAATGTCCCGGAACGTGAGAGAGATAGTAACCCCGTATATAGTATTAAACCAAAATATAAATTTCAGCCAGAGCTGATTTACCTTAGGACAGGTCCAAAACATATGTAGTAAGTCCGCTTCCTTATACAGACACCTAGGGCAATGAGCTGATCTGGATGGATAGAATCGTGCTAATTTAACTGGATAGAGATAAAAATTGTTTATTAATTTCATATGCGATTCTTTCCATGTTGAGGGGACTTTACAGTTTTCTAAAGATTTAAAACTTTGTATAATTCTCTCGGGCTCTGTGTCCCCGATTGACCTATTCCAGTACTCGCTGATCTTGCTGAGGAAGCCTTGCGTTTGTTTGGAAAGCATAATGTCATAAATTAATGAGATCGAGGTGACACCTACTACGACTTTCTGTATTAAACCTCTGATATCGGACCATGCAACTGATAAGGGAAACCTCCAAGGCTGTGACACAATAAAATGACGTACCTGAAAGAACGCAAATAGATCCGATCTAGGTAATTGAAAAAGGGAGAACAAAGTCTCACCTTCTAATACTAGCTCATCTGCGCCAATTAGTTGAGAAATTTTATTTAACCCTTTTTCAGCCCAATTCTTAAAAGTTTTCTGACGTAAGCCGGGGGGAAAAAGCGGATTACCCCTGATTGGAAGAAATTCTGAGATTGAAAAATCTATTTCCAAGAATCTACAGAACTTGTGCCATGCCAGAACTATATTCTTGATTGTAATTAGTGAGGAGACGTTGAAAGGCAGTTGACCTAGTTTACAGTGCAAGATTGCTGGTAATGCAAAGGGGTAAATCAGCAAGGACTCCTGTACTAGCGAAGCGAATGTATTTGTATTTGCCAGCCAGTCAATAGCGATTTTTACCATCGCTGCAATATTATAAAGGTTAATATCGGGCAATGATAGACCACCGGCCCATGATTTCTGCATTAATCTGGCTAGAGCAATGCGAGGTTTTTTATTTTGCCAAATAAATTTGGAAACAGCAGTGTAGAAATCTCTACGGTCCCTATTTGTAATGAACAAGGGCAAATTTTGTATCGGATAAAGAAGACGTGGAAATATGATGGTTTTAATTAGATTTACTCTCGCAGTGAGAGAAATCGGGAAAGAAGTCCATAATTTCAAATCTTGTTTGATTTTTTGGAATAGTGAAAGATAATTATCCGTATACCAGAATTTCGGGTTTTTATGTAACGTTAGACCCAAATATTTAATAGAATCTACTACTTTAAACGGATTACCCTGATAGCTTGTGACTATATTCCCAATGTACATTAATTCACTTTTTTCTGTATTTACTTTGTATCCTGAGAACGAACTGAACTCCTCTAGTATCTGTCTCAAAATTGGAATAGATTGTTGTGTGTTTTCTAGAAAAACTAGAATATCATCAGCGTATAATAGTGTGATTAGACGTAGGGAACCCATTGCAATCCCCGCTAGACTGTTTCTTAGCCTTATCGCTAATGGTTCTAAAGCTACGTTAAATAGCAGGGGAGACAATGGGCATCCCTGCCTAGTGCCTCGCTGTAGGATTATTTTAGGCGAGATCATTCCGTTTACCAAAATATATGAGATTGGCTTCGCATAGACTCTATAAATAAATTGCAAAAAGTTTCCCTGTATCCCGAATTGTCTAAGTGAGGTGAAAAGATGATCCCATACAATCGAATCGAACGCTTTAACAGCGTCCAGGGTGAGAACTGCCCTATCTTTATGAATATCTGTACTGGGTTTTTGCTCCATGTTCCATGCGTAATCTATCAGCGTCATTAGCTTACGAATATTTTTGGAGGCATTCCTTTTGACCATAAAGCCCGTCTGATCTGGATGTAAAAGTTTTTGTAGGGCGAGAGAGAGTCGATTAGCTAAGATTGAGGTTAAGATCTTGTAATCACAGTTTAAAACTGATATCGGCCTGTACGATCCTGGATCCTCTGGATCCTTACCCTTTTTTAGTATCAGTGTAACGTTGGCCATTGAAAAATAGGATGATATGGGAATATTTAGAGTATAATATTCATTAAAGAGCTTCTCTAACACTGGTATTAGATCATCTTTAAGACATTTATAATATTCCGCGGGTAGTCCATCCGGACCAGGAGCTTTGTTAGGTTTCAATTTGTCAATGGCCTTGCTAATTTCCGCACTAGTAATTTGGTCGTTTAACAAAGTTAGTTCTTCCGACTGAATCCTAGGTACAACGATCTTAGACCAGAACATCTGTTGTGCTTCAGGATTAATTTTAACTGAAGAGTACAGGTCTTGATAATAGGAAGCAAAAACCCCCGAGATCTCTGCAGTCTCCAAGTATCTGGTCTTATTCTCTTTGATGGCTGATATTATATTCTTTCTCTTCCTAACTTTGGTAAGTTTAGCCAAATATTTGGCGGAGGAGCCATGAATGCCCTTGTAGTGCCTATTTATTCTTATCTCCTCAATTTGAGCCTGTGCTTTAAGAAAGAGATCTCTTTCCTTTCTAACAAGAAAATAGTCATCCCAATTATTTTGTGATGGGGTATTCTGAACTAGAATAAAAGCCTGCTTCACCCTCTCGGCCAGGGTTACCTCCCGAAGTTTAATCTTTTTCCTACGTATATTAATATAAGCTATAATGTCGCCTCTTAAGACCGTTTTGGAGGCCTCCCAGAAGATTTCCACTTTATTTCCGAATTCGCTATTATTAGAAGCATATTCCAGCCATTTAGATTGTAGCCATAACCGAAACCTAGGATTAGAACATAAATATCTAGGAAACCTGAATACTGGTTTCTGCCTCCTGTCTGCTTTGCCTGTTGGGAATATTAGCGCAATTATTGCATGGTCCGATATCAGGACTTCCCCTATCGTCGCTTCGGAATGCCAAACAGCCAATGACTCAGAGATCAAGAATAGGTCAATCCTAGAAAATGTCTTGTGACCTCTAGATTCACAGATAAATGTCGCACTGTCAGGGTTTTGAATCCTCCAAATATCTATTAGTTTTAATTTATGGCAAAGTCTCTGAAAGTTTTTGGCACCTTGTCTATTGCTCACTATGTTTTTGCGTGAAAACCTGTCTATTGAGGGATCTAACGTCATATTGAAGTCTCCACAAAGAATTAAGTTATTGCCAATAAACGGGAACAACTTGCTTTGGATATTATCCCAAAAACGGAGTGAAAATTTATTGGGAGCATAAATACCGCAAATTATAAATTTTATGTTATTTATCATTATATGCAATAAGATAAATCTGGCCTCACTATCAATCTCAGTTCTTATAATCTTATAGTCTAATTGTTTGTGTAAGAGTATTGCTACTCCACATTTTTTATTAGGACCATTAGTGGAGATAACTTCCCCAACCCATTTCATCTTAAGTTTAGCTGCTTCTGACTCCTTAAGGTGTGTTTCTTGCAGACAGGCCATGTCAGGCTGCTTCTGAGCTAATGTTCTAAGGATCAATTTACGTTTCATAGGTGAACTAATGCCTCCCACGTTCCAAGAAAACATCCTAATTTCTGTTGTCATTTCTTACGTCTTGAGGAGACTCAGGGTCGAGTGAAAGGGGGGAGACAAAGAAAGAGAGGGGGGAAGCGAGAGAAGTGAAAAAAAAAAAAAAAAAAAAAAAAGAAAACACAATTCCATTGACATTTTGGATATCTAATTCTTAGTAACACTTTGAACATTTTGAACAATGAACATAAATATTCCAATATTATCCTATTTCCTTTAAAAAAATAATTACCTCGGATGTTTCACTAAAGACCTGCCTCTTACTATTCTTGTTGATTATAATTTTGGCCGGATAGCTCAGCCAAGCATTGATACCTCTGTTTATTAGTTGTGTGCAATACGGGGCCATGGCTTTTCTTCTGGCCGATGTCTCACTAGAAAAGTCTTGAAATAACATAATTCTATTGTTCCCAAAGAGTAATGATTCTTTTCTCTTTTTATAGAGACTGAGGATCTCAGTCTTATCCTGGAATCTCAGGAGTTTGAGGATGACCATCCTTGGTCTAGTGACCTCCTTAGTGGTAGACTCATTAGTAGTGGGCTTCCTGGAACCCACTCTATGGACTCTCTCGATTATCAATGGTATCATTTGTGTGGGAATACCGAGAGCCTGTGGCAGAGTGGTTGATGCAAATATCATAAGATCCTCAAACTCCGGAGACTCCGGTAGACCAATAATTCTAATGTTATTGCGCCTGGACCGATCTTCAAGATCCTCCAGGCGCAATTGCATACTTTTTATTTTAGACTCATGTTCTTGTGTGACAGTATGTTGCGAATTTACCTGATCCTCTAATGTGGATATCCTATCTTCGGCTTCAGAGAGTCTTACTGCAAAGTGTTTTATTTCCAATGAGAGTGTCCCTAACTCAGATGAAATGACACCTAATTCTGTTTTTATGGAGTCAAATTGAGGTGTGAACAATGCTACTAACTGACTTGTAAGGGCATGGGTATCAATTGTTAAGGGTGAGGTTTCAGTTATATTTTCTGTACTGTTATCTGCCGGCTTGGCCTTTTTATCTTTTGGTTTGTCTGGCATTTTGGGGGAATTAACTTTGGTTTGTGTGACAAATTTTTCCATTTATATTGTGAGAGGAAAAAAAAAAAGAAAAAAAAAAAAAAAAAGTGAAAGAGAATCCAAAAAATAGGAATGTGATAGAAGAAAAGAACAAACGTGTAGTGATGGGTAGGAGGAAAAAAGTAAAAAAAAAAGTAAAAGAGAAGTGTAAGGGCAAACAAGGTGCCAAACAGGACCCTGCTAAGGGTTTCTAGTGGAAGAATGTGATATGTGTTATGAGGTGACGATTCTTGTTTGACAGTTTAAGGGATATATTTTGTTAAGCAAAAAGTGAGAGTGTATGTGTAGTTAGTATTTTGTGTTGAATTTAGGGATAAATAGCTGATACTACCAACTAACTTAGTTAATTCCCTAGGGTAAACATACCCAATTCACACTGGCTAGAAATGCCAAGCCTAGCTGCTATAGTATGACAGAACCTTAACCTTAAATACTTATGGTTTAAAATTATTCTAAAGTCCTAAAGTTGAAATAGCAATTTTTAATCAATCTTTAGATAGTGCAAGAAGTTTGTCTGACTTTCCTTTTGATTTCAGAAACAACCATTTAAGCCAGACACTTTCTGAAGATTTTTATAGGACCTGCATTAGGCCCGATGTATTGAGATTACTGAACTAGGGTATATAAATAATCTTTAACCAGCTATGATTTTCAACCCACATTATATCTATGATCTGTAGAGTGGAGAATACAATAGGGGGAAAGAGAATAATGTTCCGCCTTATTACTTCAATTATACATGATCTGAAAACTGGATAACATCGCAAGGAGAGGAACATAGAATGTTATATCTTATTACTACGGATTATATAGCTATGTTGTTATATTGTTGGGGGAAACAAAAAGATGACACATTGAAATTATTCAGAACAGTCAATCAAAGTATCTTCATATCACATAATCTATACTGCAAAAGAAAGTTTCCTTAGATTAAGCAATCACTGTATAACACTCATAAATCTTAAGTGCATATATATGTTAAATCTCTTATTCATTTAATGCCCCCCCTTCAACTGTCTAAAAAGGAGAAATCCCCACTATTATCTGGCTTCCCTTCTAATATACAGCAATAAAGACCACTTTATACAACAGGTCTTGATTGGGACCCACCATGTGGTAATATTTACTATTTGGTTGATATATTAAATCAATATGATCCTAGATAGTGATTTAGAATAACATCTGTTTCTGAGTCAATACACAGTCCCATTACAATATTCTTCGAGACCACTAGGCCACACTTCATGAGGCACTCAAAAAAGCAAAACCAATCAAGAATTTGAATTTGCAATACTTATCAGGATAGCGTCTTTCAAGTGTCAGTAGTTATACCCTTGACTGTCAAAGATCCCACAGGTAAATATGATCCTTATCTGCTTCTGTCGCTCACCAGGGAGCGGCTGTGGGAATGCGTCCAATACCGGCACCACTCTGAAACGGACCAAGTCGCCGCGGCGTACAGCCGGGAGCACCGTACAGTCTCCACAGAAGATGATCACCCCGGACCGGATGAGCACAGACACCGGCCACCGACACCGGTATCCCAGCCCACTCGGGGGCCTTCGAAGTGGACCACACCGGTAGCGTGTCCCCAATGCACAGGGGTTCCCAGGAAAAATCAGGTGCGTACCGGCCTCTGTGTAGCCCGCCCGGAGTTAGGCTAGTTCAGGTTGCAATAGAGTTCAGATTTAGAGTACCGTAGCTAATTACAGCTCACCAGGGAGCGGCTGCGCTCAGCAGCATACGGATATACGATCTTCATTACCGCCGGGTCTCATGCGGCTAAATTTGTCTCCGGGTAACTTTATATCCAGGTGGTTTGTTGCGGAAAACAAGGGACTTGTGGGGCAGCAAGACAAGATATAGAAAGTTTAAAATTACAGCAACCTGAAGAGCAGGTGCAGCCGTTTGGCTCAAATAGACTTCAGCTCTCGTGTGGGTCCAAGCCCAGCTGAGTGCCACACTCAATCGCCTGGGAGCACTACCAGGACAAGTGGCGGAGAGCGGGGAGCTGCTGGAATCGGCGTCCTCTCACAGCGCCGGCATGTAGCCTCTCTGCATGTCTCCTCCCCCAACGGAAGTCCGCTGACATTGGGATTTATCCAAATGAAAGGAACGAAAATTAGGACCTTGTCCCTTATGTTTGTTCTTCTTATCCTACGGTAAAAAGGCACCTTTGCCTCCAGTAACCATGGAGATAATTGAGTCCAGGCCTGGACCAAATAAAATCTTTCCCTTAAATGGGAGGGAAAGAAGTCTTGACTTCAAAGTCATGTCCGTAGACCAGGACTTCAGGCAGAGTGATGGAACCCCGCTACTCCAATTGAGAGTCTGGAACCGGGAACAATTTTTGAAAGAAGAAGAAGGGGAAAATGAAGAACCAATTCTTTCCCATTCATTTTTAATAATGTTCGCCATTTTTATGGGAACCGGGAAAGTCTACGGTACAACCCTGTCCTCGTAGACATTATCTAATTTAGGAATCAAAGGTTCGTCAGGCAATTTAGGCTCTGGAACCTCTAAGGTAGCCAAAACTTCCTTTAGCAGAAAGCGTAAATGTTCAATCCTAAATCTAAAGTCGGGTTCCTCCGAAGCTGGAGGCTTAGAGGCAGCAGATTCTGACCCAGAAAGAGCACCCTCTGAAGTTTTAAAGGCGTCTTCATCATCGGATAATCTTGTATCAGATAATTCCAATAAGCTAGTAGATGACCCCTGGGAAGGATAGCAATATTTGATCTTTCGCTTGCACTTAGCAGGGCAAGGTAAAGCACTAAAGGCCACAGACACTGCCGTTTGTAATTGCTCAGTAAAGTCTGGCAGTAAAAGGGTTCCTTCAGATGGAGGATTAGGAGTGCTATGGGAATGTGTATTAGGAGATGACTGTAGGGTGCGCTCCTCATGGGTTGGAGAATCCTCAGAGGTGGATGGCTCAGTGGTACTAAACATATTAACTTTCTTTGATATGATTACGTTATCAAGGTATGTGAACATAATTGAGCAGGCAGGTATACCGCAGCCTCCTCACAATATAGAGGTATTAGACTTAGGTAAAGAGGCAGTATCCTCTAATGCATCAGAATCCTCCGTAGCTTGCGCTTATAAAGCAGACTATTGAATAATAAGATAAAATGGCACCTTTACACCCCCAATGGCTGGGGCACTCACCACCTCCTATGACCCAGGCCAAACAGAGAAACCACTTCTTCTCTGGTAAACCTCACGGTCAGGAAAGAGGAAATCAGTGTGACCACACCTGGTCATGGCAGGACCGCCCCTGCTATAGGAAAAAGTGTGCCAAGCCTTTCAGGCTGCGCAGCTTACAAAAACTAAAGTAAAACCTGTATGTTCCAAAATCTGCCTGAGCCTCATCACACACATGTTGCAGCATAATCATAATAAAATCAATTATGTGATTAATCCCCCCTGTTCAATAATCCACCTCCAGAGATATTAACCCTTGATTCCATACAGATAAAAGGAGCCACACTGTGTCTTCTTGCGTTATCATATGTGTATAACAAATGAAATGATCTTAACGGAATCGATGCCTTTAAACAGAAAAACAGCCTCTGAAATTTGACAGTCCTGTAGCATCACTCCTGACATGGACTCGAGTGATGGAAGCAGGCAGTGACACTTGTCAACACTGATTGCTTAGGAGCTTTTAATACGAGTCTGGATGGATTCGCAGAAAGACTCTCCCTGCATCTCCAGACTCTAACATTCGTCAATAAAATATATACAGAGAGTTTTGCCCCTAAACCATCAGGGCTGAAGGTCAGAAGTTTATGTATAGTCAATATAAATTCAGTGTATCTACACAGTATATATTATCTTAAAATTTTATATATAAATATTTACTCACCTAATAGAATACATATATAATTTTAATTCATAAATGCATAAAATAAGAACAGAAAAATACAATCTCACAGTTAATTATAATCTCACAGTTAATTATAAACTTAAAAACAAATTGTGGCCACAACTAGAAAGTAATGATTAATGGAATATTCCAAAATAAGCAGAATCCGGATAAAAAAAATATAAAAAAATATATATAATGTGTAATTGCAACAGTTAAAAGTATATAAAATGTTAATCAATTGTTTCCAAAATTGATACTTGCTGTATTATCCACAATGTAGTTTTTTTTGTCTTATAGCCTTTGTAAGTTCAAAGTATATATCCCTTGTTTTAACACAAATTGTGCTTGATACAAAATACCTCTGTGGAGAACAGCATTCTGCAGCCATTATGTCACTCAATCAGTGTGTAGCAGCGTAATAGCCAATCAGCTCACTAGTCTTTATTTTGAAAATTGATCCAGTGGAGAAAAAACTTACAAGGTAAAAAGAAAGTTTATGTCTGATTCTCACTTTGCGGTATACACCTTTGAAACTGATAACAGAGTTTTTGGTGGTAATTGATCAGTCTCTCACACAGTATAACGGATCAACATTTAATTTATGAGAGACTGATCAATTACCACCAAAAACTCTGTTATCAGTTTCAAAGGTGTATACCGCAAAGTGAGAATCAGACATAAACTTTCTTTTTACCTTGTCAGTTTTTTCTCCACTGGATCGATTTTCAAAATAAAGACTAGTGAGCTGATTGGCTATTACGCTGCTACACACTGATTGAGTGACATAATGGCTGCAGAACGCCGTTCTCCACAGAGTTATTTTGTATCAAGCACTATTTGTGTTAAAACAAGGGATATATACTTTGAACTTACAAAGGCTATAAGACAAAAAAAAAAACTACATTGTGGATAAAACAGCAAGTATAAATTTTGGAAACAAGTGATTAACATTTTATATACTTTTAACTGTTGCAATTACACATTATATAAATATATATATTTATCTTTTTTTATCCGGATTCTGCTTATTTTGGAATATTCCATTAATCATTACTTTCTAGTTGTGGCCACAATTTGTTTTTAAATTTATAATTAACTGTTAGATTATAATTAACTGTGAGATTGTATTTATTTGTTCTTATTTTATGCATTTATGAATTAAAATTATATATATATTCTATTAGGTGAGTAAATATTTATATATAAAATTTTAAGATAATATATACTGTGTAGATACACTGAATTTATATTGACTATACATAAACTTCTGACCTTCAGCCCTGATGGTTTAGGGGCGCAACTCTCTGTATATATTTTTTTGGTGAGTTTTCTCAGACTTTGAACGTATTTGAGGGGATAACGTTCTTTTGGAGTGTGCATTGAAGGTATTAATTTTAGTGAGATCTAGAGGAACTTTCTTTATAATTTCTAACATTCGTCAATGCTCTCACTGAGAGGCTGACAAGATTACCTAAATCTCCAGTCCCATTTCGAAGGGTAGATATACCCTCCATAAGGAACTACTCCGTGTCTTCTGACACTTCTATGCCAACCTCCTGTGACGAAAGGCAAAGAATAACTGGGATATGAGGAAAGTAGGGGGAGTATTTAAGCCTTTGGCAGGGGTGTCTTTGCCTCCTCCTGGTGGCCAGGTTCAGTATTTACGAACAGTAAGGAATGATGCCGTGGACTCTCCTCATAAATAAGTAAATTAGCAATTTTTCAAAAGTTGAAATGCACCCTACTAACTTATGAAGGCTAACACTGCTACATACTTGTCCCTAAATGGCTTCATTGTTTGTGGACTAAAGTCTAGATTGGATCCTCCAAATAAGACAATGCTGGCTGAAGTTTTTTTATGGAAAAATAAATAGGATATTAATTTATTTTAAAAATGTTGACACTTGGCAATATGTTATTCTATATCAACGCAGCCGAAATGTCTTGTAATTACTGTTCCATCAAGGGATGATTTTTACATATCAAGCAAGCACATGCATTAAAGGAACATACAATAATAATTAAACAAAAAGGTCTAGATTACAAATAGAGCGCTATTTATAGAATATGGTGCACTATCAATATAGCTGGACCGATCTAGGATTAGCCTGCAATCTGGTATTAAAAGTCCATGGTAAAAAAGAATGACCAAATAATGTTTATTGCTACGGCATCCCTTTGTGGTGCCCTATACTTTTAATGGATAGCGTGACCATACTAAACATCGCTCATATTGCAAGTTGAAATTTAGTGCGACTTTAAACCTGAAGTAAAGTGTTTACAAGAAAGGCATCACATAACACATGCAAAACATATTAAATAAAAGTATTACTCTCTTGCTCTCTCTCTTTGTATAATGAGATTATCTGGATTTGTTTCCACATTTTGTCTCTCATAGTTGAGGTATACCTATGATGAAAATTACAGGCGTCTCTCATCTTCTAAAGTAGGAGAACTGGCACAATTGGTGGCTGACTAAATACTTTTTTGCCCCATTGTATATACACAACACACAGAAAACCTGGCCCTCACCAGCAGATTCACAGTAATGATTAAAAGCAAAACTGGGGGAAGTCAGTTACATTTGGCGCCAAAGGAACAAGCTCAGGACCACAACAAGATCTCCCCCTTCCTGGGTGACACAGGCTTTTGTAACCTCCCCTATGTAAATACAAAACACAGGAATGCACTCACAGTCCGGACTGGGTACACATCCTAAGCCACAGCAAACTCCACAGCTCTGAACACTGACAGACAGCTGCAAAGTACCCATCAACCCAGGCCGTTAACCCCAGAGCAGCCTGGGTGACAGGCCCGCAGGGAAGCATTACAAACATTATCAACACAACACACAGAAAACCTGGCACTCGCCAGCAGATACTCAGTGATGTTTAAAAGCAAAACTGCAAAGTTCCCAGCAAATAAAGCAGTTAACCCCAGGGCAGCCTGGGTGACAGGTCCGCAGGGAAGCATTACAAACATTATCATATCAATACAACACACAGAAAACCTGGCACTCGCCAGCAGATTCACAGCAATGTTTAAAAGCAAAACTGGGGGAAGTCAGTTACATTTGGTGCCAAAGGAACAAGCCCAGGACCACGACAAGATCTCCCCCTTCCTGGGACCCTAAACCAGCACCCACACAATGCATACTTCCAATCAAGCCAACTGTAACACAGGGTAACACAGGCTTTTGTAACCTCCTCTATGTAAATACGAAACACAGGAATGGACCGCACTCACAGACTGGACTGGGTACACATCCTAAGCCACAGCAAACTCCACAGCCCTGAACACTGACAGGAAGCTGCAAAGTTCCCAGCAACCCAGGCAGTTAACCCCAGAGCAGCCTGGGTGACAGGCCCACAGGGAAGCATTACAAACATTATCAACACAACAGACAGAAAACCTGGCACTCGCCAGCAGATTCACATTAATGTTTAAAAGCAAAACTGAGTGAAATCAGTTACATTTGGCGCAAAAGGATCAAGCCCAGGACCACAACAAGGTCCCCCCCCATCTGGGGACACTAAACCTGCACCCACACAATGCATACTTCCAAACCAACCAACTGGGAACCTCCCAGGGTGACACAGGCTTTTGTAACCTCCCCTATGTAAATACAAAACACAGGAGTGGACCACACTCACAGACTGGACTGGGTACACATCCTAAGCCATAGCAAATGCCACAGCCCTGAACACTGACAGACAGCTGCAAAGTTCCCATCAACCCAGGCAGTTAACCCCAGAGCAGCCTGGGTGACAGGCCCTCAGGGAAGCATTACAAACATTATAAACACAACACACAGAAAACCTGGCACTCGCCAGCAGATTCACAGTAATGTTTTAAAGCAAAACTAGGGGAAGTCAGTTACATTTGGCACCAAAGGATCAAGCCCAGGACCACGACAAGGTCTTCCCCTTCCTGGGACCCTAAACCAGCACCCACACAATGCATACTTCCAAGTCTTCCAAGCCTAACAGTTAATTGGAACATAATATTTACCCAGTCTTTCTTTTTTAAATATATTCTTTTGTAAAATTCTTAATTTTTTTCTTCTTAACTATACGAGATTGATGAAACATAGAGACCACAGAGAGTCATTCCTTAATATCCCTGAATACCTTGACTGACTTTTATTCCCAAGTGCCTCTATTAATTTTCAGTACATGCTTTTTGCAGCTGTAGCCATTAGCAGGCAGACTATGTTTTCAAAGATGAAAAACCAGCAATTTTGTTAATGTGCACAAGATTGTAATAGTACAAAGTTTTACATTCTTACTGGTCAAGAGATATTCAATTTTAATTGTCACACCTTGTGTAAATCGTGTAATATTTGAATATTTAAGACAAAAAAAACTATATTTATTGTCTCAAATCTCTTTCTTCAAATATCAAATATAAGTTTCCGCACATGAAGCAAAAGATGATTCAGAACTAATGGGTTAGGAACAATCTACCGCCTGGAGAAAGGCAGAAACTTCAATCAAACATTTGAAATAAAACCCCTTCTCTTTCTTACCCACTCTCTTTCCCTTCAGTAGCAAAAGGAGAAAGCAGAAAAGGGAAACTTTAAATTGTATTATAAAAAAATACTATTTTTAAACTGTACTATGAAGTTATGATTTTTACTTTGTATTAAACAATTTGTACATTCTACTTTCTTTAATATGTTTAAAGGGACAATCAAGTCAAAATTAAACTTTTATGATTCAAATAGGGCATGCATTTTTAAACAACATTCCAGTTTACTTTTATCATCACATTTGCTTAGTTCTCTAGGTATTCTTTGTTGAAAGCTAAACCTAGGTTGGCTTTATATGCTAATTTATAAGCCCTTGAAGGAAGCCTCTTATCTCAGTGCATTTTGACACCTTTTCACAGCTAGACAGCGCTGGTTCATGTGTGCTATATAGATAACATTGTGCTCACTACAGTGGAGTTATTTATGAGTCAGCACTGATTGGCTAAATTGCAAGTCTGTCAAAAGAACTGAAATCAGGGGGCAGTCTGCAGAGACTTAGATACAGGGTAATTACAGAGGTCAAAAGTATATTAACATAACCGTGTTAGTTATGCAAAACTGGGGAATGGGTAATAAAATTATTATCTATCTTTTTTAAACAATAAAAAAATGTGGAGTAAATTGTCCCTTTTAAAGCGATTAATTTATTATGTATGTCTCTTATTTCCATATAGAAATGTAGGTATTTCCCCTTACCAAGATACACACCTATCAAGGTAAAATTTGCCTCTAGAGAATCCCTTAAATAATCTCATAGCAGTGACAAATCTGTTAAGGGTTTTAGATGTTTGGACCCTCAGAGAGTAGAACAGACCAAAAAAATAGATGACTACTACTATTAAAGACAAAATCTTCATCTGCTGTCACTCAAAAGTGAAAACAGAAATTTGACTATATAAAGAAAGCATGCATCCTTTTGCAAAAAATAATTTAGAAGTGACATCCTTATTGTCTTGAAAGCTTGCAAACATTTCCCCTTATATTGTCACATTACAAGTGGTGACTGAACTAAATTACTTTTTCGCTCACACGCTAACTACTGTGACATCCTTATTGTCTTGAAAGCTTGCAAACATTTCCCCTTATATTGTCACATTACAAGTGGTGCACTAAATTACTTTTTCGCTCAACGCTAACTACTGTGACATCCTTATTGTCTTGAAAGCTTGCAAACATTTCCCCTTATATTGTCACATTACAAGTGGTGCACTAAATTACTTTTTCGCTCGCACTCTAACTACTCTCAAAGTAAAAAATTATCACAGCTGTGTTAGCGCACATTTTACAAGTTGAAAGGAAACATTTATTTCACAAGTGAAAGATCGATGCACGCTAACTTGAGGACTTCAGATACTGCACTAACTTCTCCCTATAGACTTCTATGGGGCTCGCTGTATAAATAACCTACAGTAATCATTAGCATTAGACCAACTGTGCTAAACCAAAGTGATTTAGGAATACTTTAAATGCTTATGTTTTTATCATAGAAGAAAATTTTCTTTTTATTCTTAAATACGTATTTATATATAATACGGGCAGAAGTCTTCATCCAGACGGCATCTTCTATCTTCATCCATCTGGCGCGGAGCGGGTCCATATTCAAGACATCTGACGCGGAGCATCCTCTTCATCCGACGGCTAAGACTGAATGAAGGTTCCTTTAAATGACATCATCCAAGATGGCGTCCCTTCAATTCCGATTAAATAGCCAACGGAGTGAATGACATGTTATAAGGAGTCATGATATTTTAAAAAGACAATGGGAGTGCTATCCATCCATACATATCTTCTTTGCTTTTTCTGCCAGTCTGCAAGTGGTAAATCTTTAGACTCTGCAGATATGAATTATGGAGACCGTTGTCAATTTTGCCCATGAGGTCTATATGTATCTAATAGAGAGGAAAAAGAAAAAAGTAAGCTTTTGCATAATGATCTGTGTGTCCAATTGCAAGTGTCAACAATCTGTTTAACCTGTGAATGTGCTACAGGGCACAGCGATGTGTTACATTACTGTGTAGTATGCAAAGTGCTCAAATTTGTCTCACATCAGTGTTTTCATAATAAATCACCCAATATGCTAATTTACTTCAAACTGTGTTTTGAACTGGTGATATTACAAAAAAGTATGATCTGTGATAGGTGAATACAAATGCATCAGCTGGACAAACATTTGTGTGGAGTCATCAATATAATAAAAGTTCTGTAAGTATGTTGTGGAATATTCCGTCTGTGCACATACTCATCAGATGGAGGGTAGATACTGCATTCAGACACAGGTTTTCTTTGATGGTACAGATACTTCTTTAGATTGTGTAAAACATATAAAATTTTATCATTTTTAAAAGCATCATTAGATAAATGTGAACACTCTGAGGCCTATTTATCATAGGTCTTGCGGACCTGATCTGACAGTGCGGATCAGGTTCGCAAGACCTCGCTGAATGCAGAGAGCAATACGCTCTCCATATTCAGCATTGCACCAACAGCTCACAAGAGCTGCTGGTGCAACGCTGCCCCCTGTAGACTCGCGGGCAATGGGCCGCCAGCAGGGGGTGTCAATCAACCCGATCGCACTCGATCAGGTTGAATTACGGCAATTCCTGTCTGCCTCATCAGAGCAAGCGGACAGGGTTATGGATCAGCAGTCTTTAGACCGCTGCTCCATAACTTGTGTTTCTGGCGAGTCTGAATGCTCGCCATAAACACGGGCCTTCAAGCTCCATTCGGAGCTTGATAGATAGGCCCCTCTGTGTGCTTGAACAGGCTCTCGTTATTAAGAAATGTTAGTCACTCTGGCCTTTATAATGTTTTCTTTAAAGGTACTTATGTCTTTTTGGGGAAAACATGGAAAGAGAAAGGATATGTGAGGATTGAGTATTAAGGTCCTTTTACTCTTCTTAAATAGGGTCCGATTCTCAAACAAAACTTGCAGACATCAAATTAAATAATCTGCTTATTTTACTGAGCCCTATATTGTAAGGTAAGTGTCTCTCCCCCCACATAAAGAATATTATTAAAACTACTGGGGACATTAAACACTTTAAATTGATAATATAAAATTATAAATTGTGTGTGTGTCTGTATGTATATATATATATATATATATATATATATATATATATATATATATAGATAGATAGATAGATAGATAGATAGATAGATAGATAGATATATTCATTATTTATTATGTCCCCTTTTCATGTAATTCCATTCTGAAATTGTGAGCTTTTCAGTTTTTGTTAGAAATGGAAGTGCAGAACACAGTTATATTTCACACAGCCATTGGCTGCACACTCCAGTGACCTATTTATAACTGTCCCTAATTGGACACAGCAGACTAAGCAACTATTATTACAACATGGCAGCTCCAATTGTTTTATAGAAACTAAAACGTTACACTTATTTTGTCAATATTTAAACAGCTAACGAAACTACATCTACATGTTATTCTCAGACTAATCTTTTCTGTGAATGCATCATTCTATCAAGCATTTATTTTGTGTTTAATTGCCCTTTAATGAAATACACAATTCCCATTGAAAAAAAATAGCTTTAAAACAATCCATGAGGGGCCTCGTAATACTGACAAGACATCTTATAGAATCTCACCAGACCAGAGAGCTTTAGAGATTTAGGCCAATAAACGTTAACAATTATGTTTTCTTTAAAGGTACTTTGGCACATAGCAACAATGATCATTTTTGTCATACTTGTAGGTACTCACAAGTTCCTCTGGGACTTGTTTTAAGTGACGTGTCCCTTTCTGTTGAATAGCACTCTGGAAAATATGGGAAAAATGAAAATGTATGTATGAAAGGTTGATATGTATACGTAATAATTTTAACACATATCAACAATGGGCATTTTCTCTCATTTTATCTGTAGATACATACACATTTTTGGGGACTTGCTTTTAGGAGACATTTTGCTTTCTCTTTAATTGGAGATCTGGAAAACATGGGAAAAAAATAAAAGTATGAACTGTTGACACGTACACTTCTCTTAGACCTCTCTAAGCAACACTGATGATTTTCTTTTTGTGGTTTGTAAGTACTCACAAGTTCTTGCAAATGTAGCTTGGGTGAGCTGCCCCTCTGATGTTTTTGCATCTGAAAAACATGGAAAAAGAACAAACTTGTAAGTATGAAATGTAGACATGTAGGGGTAGATTTATTAATGGTCGAGCAGACATGATTCGCTGTAGCATACGCTGTCAGCTTTTAACATTGCACAAGCATTTCTGGTGAAATGCGTGTGCAATGCTGCCCCCGCTTGCAGAGGCAGTCAATCATCCTGATCGGATGGGGATGATTTTAGTCTGACACCTAAAAGGTGGTGAAGAAGTCAAAGAAGCAGCGGTCGCTTAACTTCCGTTTCTGGCGGACCAGAAACGATGGGGCACCAATGCAGCATCTGCTGCTTAATAAATTAACCCTGTAGACTTCACTTAGACATCTCTTAAATAAACACTGATACTTTGCTTTTTGTTATCTGTAGGTACTCACACATTTGTGGTGAATGCAGCTTGAGTGATCTGTCCCTTACTGATGTTCCTTCAGTTATTGTTGTCATATTTCTTCTTTAAAAGCAAATAATACTCCAAATGTTTTTGAGTGGCACATGCTGCAACATAAATATATAGCTGATCAAGTGAAATGACCTAATATTGTGTATGTAAAATGTTTTGCATCCTGTTCTCTTCTGATCTGCTGTTCCACTCTGCATGTAGGCTCCAGAAAAATAGAGATACTATGTGTTATCCTCTGCACATTGTATTTCTAAGAGTAACATTTCCTATGTATGCTTATTTGTGTGTAATATATTAGACTGCCATGTAAGTTTCCTTCTAGGCTTGTTAATGTAGATTGTGGGTGTGTAGCTTGAACCTGCATGCAGATGTTAATGAGCGTGTATTGTCCATTTGCATATTAGTGATGAAGTAACAAGATCTCCATTCATCAAAATAATTGTTAATGTGTAGATTGTTGTTAGTGCAAATGCTTTAAAGGGTAAATTATTGTGGTGTGATGCCTCTTACAGTTCTGTATTTTGGTGGCTTGAGTGTTTTAGTTATTTGTATATGATGTTGTACGTTGTTTAAAATTAACATATTAATAGTTTTTAAACCAGTTCTCCTGAGGGTGGATGGATCATCAGTATCTATGCCATATCTTATCCTGTGACTGCCTCTGATGTCATTCATTTATGCAGATAGAAACAACAAGATAATATGGTATAGCTAAAATACTCCCCTTAAATGGGACCACTGCCGTCTCCCAAAAACGGTCAAAACTTGTGCTGTATCTTATAAGAGGCGCTGGACCCAGGGTTACATCCGATCTTCAGAACATTCTTTGGGACACTTTCCAATCTCACTCGCACAGATGGTACAGCAAAGATAAGTTACGAGTGTTCAGCCTGTTTATTGTAGATCGAGTAAACATCTCCTTCATAACGAGTATTCACTTGTTTATTGCATCATCTCCTCTCAATCATTGAATTTGATGTTCAAATAAGGTCCTCCTCCAGATTTGTTAGAGTGTTTGTCGATCATTCCCATTTTTTGTTCTTCACAACACATTTACAACCACAATAGTTTCGTTAGAAGCAGCTGATTGTGCCTTCTAACACTGCACACACTGTCCCTGACTTTGGCCCATGTATTATTTTTTTTTAGAAGCACTGACTTATTTTCTGAAGGGGCAAATAAAATATCAAGCTGCTCTAAAATTGTATTAATGCATGCAATATTTTCTATTTGTAAAATTTTGTTCTCTTACTCTGATGTTTGTTTAGTTAGTGTTTCCTCATCAACATCCTCTTCAACATGACTCCATACATGGAATATTTGGTGTTTTGTTTTTGGTTTGTTTCATTCTGTCTACCTTCAGTATCTGGCATAGATTTATCTTTTGTTGCAGTGTCCCTGTGTTTTGTTGACCTTCCTGACCCCTCCCCTATCTCTACTGTCTTCCTTGACCTCTTTAACCCCCACTGACACAACCTACTCTACTACATCTTGGACTTTCCTGCTTTCCTTCACTGTCCATTGATTTCTATAATTCATAAAATTTCTTTTGAAAATCATCTGTTCTGCTAACCTCTCTCCTCTTTGCATTGAACTGCATCTAAAATGGAAGATGTGCATAGGATGTGACACAAATGTGTCATGTTGGATTTGAGCACTCTTTGGGCAGTTATACATTTTTTTTGTCTTTCAGTTCTGGTCTTTGTGGTCATCAGCCATTACTGAGATCAAATGCTATGTGAGTTATCAAGCTCGACTGTGTTTGACTTGGTAAGATTGTGATCACGTTGTCAATGGGAAAATAAATGTCCATTTATTTTTTTCTGATATATAAAAAAACTAAATTAGTGGGATTGGATTTGACTGAAAAATGGGAAAATGGAAAGGAATTATTTAAGTATTTTAATAACTCATAATGACAAAATTATGTCACAACAATGCAAAATAATACCTTTTAATTTATTTATTATGTCCCTTTAATATGTATAGTTTTAAGAATATTTATATGACCTGGTTACTTGTTTAGTACATCACTTACCCAATAATGTAGCAAAGCAGAAATACTTATTGATGTTAATATAGCCTACTACAGCAGTCTGAAGCATGAACAGCTATGTTGCATTAAAGATATTAATAGAAATTATGTTTTTTTAATGGCGCCTATTAAAGTAATTACTTACACTAAAGTGAATAGATGTTGAAGAAAATAGCAATTACTGAGATATAATACAAATGTGTACGTGTTTCAATAATTGCCCTAAAGAAAAAAATCGACTTTAAATTAAATATTTTTAGAGTACGCCATGAATTGGGTGGAACAATTTAATAATATTTAAAAGGGTATTAAACTCAAAATGAGTATCTCATTAACAAATAGTTTGTAAAAAATATTAAATATTACTAATCAAACTTAAAAATCATACCCAAACACTTACTGAGAGGCTTATATGTGAGAGTATTTGTATTCGGTTCAAAATGCAAACTTGAATTTATAACACAGGAGGAGAATATGCCCTTAAACCTTTTGGCATATATAATTGTGGCGACACATGGATCAAGAATGCTGCTTTTTTGTCAAAAAAATTTGTTTATTTATATGAGGATATGAGGGGTCTTTTATTTTTATCTGACCAGCACAATGGCCATCTTGTCTATTAGGATACCTCAGTGTGTGTGTGTGTGTCTATATATAATATATATTTATATATATTCTTTATTGTGTGCTGTTATATTGGTATACTCATCTCTCCTGCTCCCAGCATTCAGAGTTTTACTTCTTTTTTAATTGTCAGTTATTTTAACCATGTTTTGTTTTACCTACTGATGTTAAAAGTTACATTTTCCTTCATGTGATTCAAACATTAATGATTAACAATAAGTGTGTGTTTATTTTACTTTTTTTTTTTCTGATTAAACTCAAAGTGTAATCCCCCAAAAATGTTAAACTTTACAATGCAAAAAAAAAGACATTTGCAATGCACATACGTCATTTATTTATTTTTATTTTTATTTTTGCATCCCACAGACTTCAGATCCTAGAAAAAGCTACATGCTACACAGTGATTGCTTAATCATTTCAGGAGCTTATTTGTATCTGTCCCTAACCAGTTTCAGCAAAGGATATATGATAAACACACAAACAACTTTTCAAGGGGTATATCTTCTGTCTGCAAAACAATGCAAATTTCGCAAGCAAAATTATACCTTTTAAATAACTTTGAAGGGCTATAACACCCAAAAATGTTCTTTCATGATTCCGGTGGAGCACACACTTTTAAACAATTTTCCAATTCACTTCTATTATCTCATTTGGTTTGTTCTCTTTGTGTCTTTTGTTGAAATGTATACCTAGGTAGGCTTAGGATCTGGGAGTTATCTGATGATTGGTGGCTGCACATAAATGGCTCTTATCATTGGCTTACTAATGTGTTAAGCTAGCTCCCAGCATTACACTTCAATAATGGATACCAAGAGAATTAAGCAAAATTGATAATAGAATTAAATTGGAAAGTTGTTTAAAATTGCATGCTCAATTTATCAAGGGTTGAATGGCCCTTGATGCTCCTGTTTCTGCACGAGCCTTCAAGCTCGCTGGAAACAGCAGTTATGAAGCAGCGGTCTTAAGACTGCTGCTCCTTAACTGGATCGCCGCCTCTGATCAGCGGACAGCAATCAACCAAATCAGATACGATTGGGTTGATTGACAGCCCCTGCTAGAGGCCAATTGGCAGCGAATCTGCAGGGGGCGGCATTGCACAAGCAGTTCACAAGCCTATGCTGTCGGCATTCATCGACGTCTGTCGGACATGATACGCTACAGCATATCATGTCGGACAGACATTGATAAATCGGCCTCTCTGTCTGAATCCTGAAACATTTTCTTGGGGTTTCATGTCCCTTTAAGTTTTCATTATATGCAGACTTTTATTCAATATAGTGTTAAATTGCTGCTGCTTACTATGCATATATAAAACATATATACTATACTTATAAAAAAATATATCCCTTTAAGGGCCAGATTGAGAGTGGAGTGCAAACGTTTTCGCGATCGTTAAATTGCGCTATTATTACAAGTTGAAAGTAAATGCAATCGCGCGCAGGATAAATTGTGCTCTTATTAAAGGTTGAAAGTAAATGCGATCACTTGAGTGCAATCACGCTTGTTGGGTTAGCGAGTACTTAGAGCTGTGGTTAACTGTTTCACGAAGAAATACATTACAAAGCACAGTTACACTCATAATAACAACATCTAATAAAATTATAAAAAATAGACATATATACATATATAAACATATATATATATATATATATATATATATATACATACATATAAAGACATATATAGACAAATATATAAGTGAATTGGAGCCCTTTGCAGTTAAGTAAATGAAAATATGTAAAATCATATTTGTGAAATATTCTTATTTAATAAAGTGTTTAACTGTATTGACTGTAAATATTTCATATTTCAATGTTTTGCACATAGTCTAATATGTGTATTTATTTCTAAATATATATTCCAATATATATATCTGTATATATCTATACCTAAATATAATCATGTATGTATATATATATATATATAGTTATAGATATATATTGTACCAAAATACCATCAGATATATGTAGAAATGTAATGTAATGTGAAGAACATTGGAATATGAAATATTCATCACTTCATGTCGAGTTAGTGCCCTTGAGAACCTGTGTTACGGTAAAAAGTAGGGTGTTAGGTTTTTCCCACTTTTTTTGCTCTATTCACTTTCATGGGGAATAGGTTATCACATGCTCGATATTCTAATTGTGATAGACGTAAGCTGTTTGTGCACATCAGCTTAGCGCAAGCTCGATAATGTTTTACTTTGAACTCATAATACGCGTGTAACCTGACTCCAAAAAGTTTACTTCTAGTGCAATTAGCACTCTAGCTTAACCACCAAATAGTGCTCCACTGGCAATCTAGCCCTAAATGTGTACATGTTTTATAAACAACAAGTTTTGGTCACTTTCATGATTCAGATAGAGCATGGAATTTTAAGCAACTTTCTAATTTACTCCTGTTATCAATTTTTCTTTGTTCTCTTGGTATCTTTATTTTAAAAATCTGTAATGTAAAGCTTAAAAGTCGGCCCATTATTGGTTCAGCACCTGGTAGTGCTTTCTGATTGGTATCTAAATGTAGCCATCTAATCAGCCAGCGCTACCTTGGTGCTGAACCTAAAATGGGCCGGCTTTTTTAAAATAAGATAGCAAGAGAACGAAGAAAAATTGATAATAGAAGTAAATTAGAAAGTGGCCTAAAATTACATGCTCTATCTGAAGCATCAAAGTTTATTTTTTGACTAGACTATCCCTTTAAGGGTATAATATCTTTAATATGCCTTTAATTTAAGAGTTAAGATGAAAAATTGCTTAAGACTAAATAAATGGTAGATATAATTATGCATTCCATGTAGAGATGAGCCTAAGAATAATTTGCAGATAGTTGCGCTTTTAAAGTTATGCTAGTTGTTTAAATATTGAACAAAATAAGTGTAAAGTTGTATTGTTTTCAAAGCAATGGGTGCTGCCAAGTTGTAACATAAAGTTTTTCTCTGCTGTGACCAATTAGGGACAGTTATAAATTGGTCACTAGAGTGTGCAAACAATGGGTGGGTGGAATATAGCAGTGTAAAGTCTGGAGTCTGTATTCCAACTTTTAACAGGACGTGGAAACTCTACAATATTCAAAAGTAAATTACAGGAAATGTGCACAAAATAGATATTAAGAGCGTATAGCGATTTTTTTTTATTACATATAATTAACCATTTTGTATTAAAATCTCAAATTATTTTAAGTCCCTTTAAATACCATACAATGACAAGCACGGTGTGAATAACAGCGAACACCTAAACATTATCTAACTATACTTTATGCATTCTATTCACAGGGAACCAAGATTTCAATCCTTTCATTGTCAGCAAAATGCTTTGCAATGATCTAAAACTAATGTGCCCATCCTATAACAATCCCACAGCAACTCTGGTTTACTTTTTACACCACTTAGATTTTGAAAATCTTCTATTCATTGCCAAGACATCATTAGCTAAAAAGTCCCACTGCTGTCCAATGAACCTGGCTTTTGTTACATCGCCGTCTGCTACAGAAGAAAATTAATGTTATTAAATGTGTCTTTCTCCCGAGATTGGCTGGTATTTGGTTACTAAGCCAGCTGTCTAAGAGGTGCTTAGGTCTGCTCAATGCTGACCCAGCTCATTGTCAGGCTACAGCCAAAGTCCCAACATGATGTAGCAAACGTACAGACTGGAGCCTGCACCAGCTGTTACACTATTGTACAGGTACTTAACAGGATTACAGTATTCTAACCACAAACTTGGCAAGCACTGTCTTACTTGTGAAGCAGGAATACCTGCTACAACCGTCCCAGAGGTCGTCTGAACATTGGGTTCAAGCACAGTAATACTACATTTAGTATAGCAAATATAGGAGACAATGCCACAATTATATATTACCAGATCATTGCCTGCTATTGATCACTTTTTTCAAATTTATTCACCTCTCCAAAACTCCACTTTTATATCTAAAAAGGATTAGTTGCATAATTTCATGCAAAGTGGGACTAGTAACAAGTCACTTAGTAGGGACTTTGTAGTTGTATACCGCAAAAGCATTATTATTATTACTATCATTATGATCATCATCATCAACATTAGCTTAATATTAAAGGGATAGGAAAGTGAAAATTAAAATAGCAGGATTCAGATAGTGCATGTCATTTTAAGACATTTTTTAAATTGACGTATTTATTAAAATTGAATTTGTTCTCTTAGTATCCTTTTTTGAAAAATAATATGTACATATCAGACATTATTGGGAACTAGCTGGGGGTTGGTGGTTGCACACCATTAATTATTTTGATTAGCTCACAGTAGTACATTGCTGCTCCTTTAGCAAATTATATCAAGAGAATAAAGCAAATTTGATAATAGAAGTAAACTGCAAAGTTGTTTAAAATTGTATGCTCTAACTGAATCACGGAGGGAAAAAATGGGTTTCATATCCCTTTAAAGGGATAGGAAAGTCAAAATTAAACTTGCATGATTCAGATAGAGCAGGTCATTTTAAAACTCTTTTAAATTCACTTCTATTTCCAAATGTGCTTTGTTCTCTTAGTATCCCTTGTTAAAAAATAAATACGCACATATCCTACACTAGTGGGAGCTGCTGCTAATTGGTGCCTGCACACATTTGTCTCTTGTGATTGGCTAAATAGATATTTTCAGCTTCCTGTCAATTGGAAAGTTGTTTAAAATTGTAGGTTCTATGTGAATCATAAAATAAAATTTTGGGATTTACTATCCCTTTAATTTTACTGACATAATTTCTTTGCCTACTAGTGATACAAAGTGTTACACTGTAGACTTTGGCAAATGTTAAAACAAAGTGTATAACTTCATTAGAACATGCAATTTATGGATTACTGACCCTAACTAGATATGACTGAGCTTTCATTGGTGGTGTTAATTTTGAGATGCAGAGAGTTACATTATTTGGCTGGTGTAAAGTGTCATTGGCTTCTGTTTTGCAACCAGTTTACATTTTTCCTTATTCCCTTTTTTTAAGACTGCACAAAATATTTGTGAGGTGTTAACATTTAGCAACTTTGTAATTTTAGAGGAAAATTAGCAACTTAGAGAATATTACTTAGCCACTCTAACAAGATGATGCAGCATACTGGTTTTACATTTGCAACCCTCCCCTAAGATTAGTTCTGCTGATCCAGCAGCAATAGACAAGCACATATAGGAGATTTTAATACATGTATGAAACTATTTCATTGTTTGGGGCATATCTATCAAGCTCTGGATAGAGCTTGAGGCCCCGTGTTTCTAGCGAGCCTGCAGACTCGCCAGAAACACCAGTTATTAAGCAGCGGTCTAAAGACCGTTGCTCCATAACCTGTCCTCCTGCTCTGAGCAGGCGGACAGACATTGCCGCAATCAACCCGATCGACTACGATCGGGTTGATTGACACCCCCCTGCTGGTGGCCGATTGGCCGCGATTCTGCAGGGGGCGGTGTTGCACCAGCAGCTTTTGTGAGCTGCTGGTGCAATGCTGAATACTGAGAGCGTATTGCTCTCCGTATTCAGTGAGGTCTGGCGGTCCGCCAGACTTTGATAAATAGAGGCCTTTGTATGCTATTATTGAATATGGCTATACTGAATACATATGTATTACATGTTTTAAATGGATTTCACAGTTTGAAATAGTAGTTTTTGACCCCTTTACACCTAGGAGAGGTTGTACTAGAGTGTGGCCGACATCTTTTTATTTAGGGAAACTGGAGACCTGAAGTAAAGTGTTACATACTTAACCCCTTCCTGCCGGTACTCATTTGTCTACATTGGAACAAATAAATCCATTTGAACAAGGTATTATGGGTAGGGTAGACTAGGCATGAGTGTTGGATGGGTTATTTATAGTGATAATACTGTAAAAAAACTTGTTATACATTTTTTATTCTTTAATCTCTGATTTGCTCCATTGAACCAATTACTTCAATCTCAACAATTTTTTTACTTCTCACTGCACAGAATGCAATTTACTATGCAGGAACACACAAAAAAAAAATTTAAAATAAAAAGGAAAAATCAAAAATAACACAACAACCTCTTTGAATCTTAGGATTCTCTGAAAAAAGTCAAACAGGCCAGTTTGAGATTTTATCAAGTCAAATTTGAGAGTTAAAAATGTGTTGATAAATTTTTTGAATTTGTATTGTGATTGCTTTGAACAGGACTGTGCCATGTTAAAGGGCTATTAAAGTGTTACAATTGCATGCTCTAATGCACTACAACACGTTATTTTAAAAGAGGCAACAATGTAATTCTATGTTATCAACCCCCGCAAAGGAGTTAACAATTTATTCTGGATTTAATGTTAAGTTTAATGAACTTTTACTTTTTAATTTTGCCATTCTTGATGTCCCATTTCTATTTAATTTTTCTGCTGATTTAAGCTCTGCCACATGAAACTGTGTGACTGCTGCAACACAAGGGTGGAACTTAACATAATTCTGAACTAGCAGATAGATCTCTCACTATTTTTTTGAATTAATATATCCATAAAGTATTTCAATAGACTTAAGTAATGGCAGTGTTATTTAATAAGAATCAGGTGATTTCATACTGAAAAATTATACATTATGTAACTTTATGACCACCAAAATAAAATCATGTGTATAAGACTTAGGGGTCTATTTAACAAGGGCCGAATGGCCCTGTTCCCTTTGTTTCTGCGCAAGCCTTCAGGCTCACCAGAAACAGGAGTTAAGAAGCAGCGGTCTTAAGACCGCTGCTCCTAAACTCATACGCCGCCTCTGAGGCGAAGTATAGCAATCCGCACAATCATGTACGATCGGGCTGATTGACACCCCCTGTTAGAGAATCTGCAGGGGACAGTATTGCACCAGCAGTTCACAAGAACTGCTGGTGCAATGATAAATGCCGACAGCGTATGTTGACGGCATTTATCGATATGCGGCATGTCTGTCCGCACATATATAAATAGACCCCTTAGTGACTAATTCCTAAGGGGCGCTAATGGTAACCCAAAACAAATAATGCTTCAAAAGATTGTATAATAAAAATATTTGTGTCAGTCCAACCACAAAATGGATTTCAGTTCACTGGGGCTGCTCCTCTTCATATGGTGTGGGAACCTCAGACAGAACACTATAAACAAAACACAAAAGAGCGCCTCATAGTGTTGACTGTATATTCTAAAAGGAGAAATTACATATCTGAATGGGTAACTCACAATCAGGGTGGCACTACCAAAACAATAGTGCATGTAAGGCAGGCTGGATGTTGCAGTCACCAGCTGACTGAACTAGGTTGTTCTTTCTGGTGAATATAAAAGCCTCCCTTTAGGATCCCTGGAAACCAAGCACTGAAGTACATCTCATAATGTAGACTGTACTGTTATATATTGTCAACCTCAAAATATCCCAAGTGGGTAACTCACAATGTTGTTGGTACTATAGAGTAATAGTGCTTAAGAGCATGCTGGATCTTCTAGTCTCCAGCTGACTTTCTCCTCAGTTATACTTCTTTTAGAGTTCCTGATTGCAGGCAAATACCAAAATGGAAAAAGAAAATAATAATAATAATAATAAAGGAGCTATCTAAGTTAAGGTTTACTAGATTAAAACGTTAATACAAATTGCAATAATAATAAAAATTATGTAACTCGTTTTGTCAGCTTTCAACAGGTAACAGGTGAGAGCTGTGAAATGTATTGCATACTTTTTGTGAGTTACCTATTTGGGATATTTAAGTTCTCCTTTTAAACATACAGTTTACACTATAAATATGCCCCTTTGTGTTTTGTATCCAAAAATAAAATCACAATTCAATCAAAATCAAAATAATATCAAGAAAAAAAAGCACTATTTTTCTTTATGTGCATTCAGAATCTTGTAAAGAGATATTCTCCTTTCTATCTAAGTATGCAGGTTTTAAACAATAGTTTTTAAGCTCTGTTACAGTGTCTTTCTGGCTGTGTCCTAAAGCACCAAATACATTACTTATTTATATTACTGACTAACACTTTGCTCTGCCCTCCAAATTATCACTAAGTATGTGCAAAGTGTGTTACTTGTATATTTGTTTGTCAAACAAATTCCAAATATGACTGCAGGTAGCAGCATTCATCTATTTTTAATGCCGGATATAGAAGTGTTAAAGGTCAACACGCAAAGATCTTTCTGTGTTGCACTTTACAACTAACATATACATTGCTGAAAATAGCCGAATTCTGCTTCCTGCAGACATATTTGTTACTCATTTGACAAACATGTATTCAAATAACAAATTTTGCCCATGTCTAACATTGCTCGTTCCTGTATTGGCTGTGCATTGGCTTTTCCTCATTTTTTTGTTGCTAGTGCTATATAAGTATTTATTGAGAATAATCTCAGACTGACCAATTCTAAACCAAAATTTTTAGCAATTCATATACTCACTATGACCTTTTTAAAGTTATTGAATTTATTTTACTCTTTCCATTTTTCTCTTAAGATACGCCCTCTTTCTACACTTGTAAGACACATATTAATAATCTGACAGCATTACTGAGCCATTGTTTCATTGTAAGTCTACTTTACCTGAAAAGCTTACGTCGTATCAATACACCATAGGCATTTGCGCTATGTTCCCCCTCCACACATCTGCAAGACACCTTTGATCATTTAGCACAGCATGCATCAAATCCAAAAAGTATAAAAGACAAAGCTGACCGCCCTCTATCCGAGGAACATTTCTTTAGAATAACTTACATCAGATCTGCCTAGGATCACTCTGTGTTCAGATAGGAGCTGAAAGCTAGCCCCTTTAATCAGGCTTCCCAAAGCTGCCCCAAATATTTGTATCCTGCATTATGTCCATACATTTTGTCTGTCCTTCTCATTTGAACTATTTAAGAGACATTCTAGATGTATATGTATGTTTTTATATGATAAAGCCCTTTGCCTGCCTTTTTTTTCTAACACCTGAGACCTCATCTTTGAGCCCTTATAACCTTTTTGTGCAATTTAAAAAAAAAAAAAATATTAATTAGCTAGTGTTATTATGGGCTTGATTTATCAATCATCTGGGGAATTTTCCTTTCTGTTAGCACGCCACTCGTAATCTGGCTCTTAATGAAATAAAAGAATTTGTTTAAAAATAAAAAGCTATAAATATTTTTTACACTAAAAAAGGAATTATTCATAAATGTTTGGTTTTGCAAATAAATAAACTTTGCAATGTAGTTCTATAATTTAATTTGCATACTTTACCTGTAATTCAGAACTCAGGTCCTGTAAAATCATGCAAAGTGATTGTTTTTTTAGTGGAGGGTCTCATTTATTTCTGTCCCTAATTATATCATTTATATGTTTATCAAATTGGGCACAGCAAAAACAACAGGATAAATCTAGTTTACAGGCTTTCAGGAGGGTAAATGCCTGGACTGTAAAAATAAAAGCATTGAAAACAAATGATAAACTACTTTTATAACATTTGTGTTGTATTCCGATCATCTGCAATGCAGTGCTTAATTGCTGATACATGTTATATATGTTTAAAATGACTTTAATATCCCTTAATATTCCTTGTATATTGAGTGTTACTTTATTTCCTTACCCTTTTGAACTGAGATATGTACTATGGAGTATACTTAGCAGACAGATAGATGGATGATAATAGATACGCAGATAGATGATAGATACAACAGCATAACTACAGGGGTCTCAGAAGACTAAATCAAGGCCTGACCACTAACTCTAGGGGTCCCATCTGGCACTGCAATCAGTATTGGTTTGATTACATTGGGCCTGGTGGGGTCTGGGCTCTACCTGTATCATGTCTGACCCCTCTGGGTGCCTCCCTAGAAAAGTAATAACCATGAAGGAGTAAAATGGAGGAAAGAGTTTATGTGACCCCACTAGGAAGCAGGTCATGGGGTGAGATAGAGGACAAGGGGATGGGCTTGGATGAAGGGTTTATAAACCCATAACAGGACATAGAGGCAGACATTCTTATCAGGAGCAGCACAGTGGGGTGATTTCCCGCCCTCCCTCCCTAAGGTTATTGGATAATTATGTCGCAGCTGTGGCGGGGTGCTTGCTCTGATCGTTAGAGGCTTACGCCTGGAATGAGGTGGATTGTACTTCCTGTTGGAGCAGCAGAGGAGCAGAGGGATGGTTTATTGGTGGTAGCCCCTCCCTTGAGATGGGTGGGGCTTGTGGATTTAATAGAGGGGGCAAGCACTATGATTGGTTAATAGTTAAGTTTATTTATGTTTATATGTTATGTTAATAAAGGAGCTGCGGCCTTTTCAACCCCAAGTGAAGTGTGAAGTGTTTTCTGTGGGGGGGGGGGGGGGGTTGGAAGGACAACTTGACTATATGGGGTCAAGTCTTTACAAATATAGTGTCAGGAATTCCAAGATCACCATCATAGTGTAGCTGTAAATAAATATTTGTGCAGATAGGCTGTGCAAGTGCATGTCTTCTGAACTAACCAAGGAGGAATCACAGAGAAGCAACTCCTTTTGCTCCTATGTTGCTATGGCTCAAGTTTTTCTGCTGATTTCAAAGGGCCAGAAAGGGTACTGTTAAAATGCGGGGCCCCATTGTAGCATTTGCCCTGGATCAATAGATAGATTTGTCTATACAGTTTAGCTGAAGTCTATCACCATTCCCAAAAGCACTGTTGTTAAATTAGAAATAAACTTATACATGTAAGAAAGCAATCAGATATCAAGAGAAATATGCCTATGATTATATACAGCATTCCTATGATTATATATAATGACACTCACATACACAAAAATAAACTATGTGTTCAGTTACAGGTAAATAAATATAAATTCATACTAAAATCATACCTACAAATTACTAATGCAATACCATTATAGAATAACAAAGAAAAACAGATGTTATTTCAATTGGATGATTAGAACTGCTGTTCAGAAAATGACATGATTTTGTTGTCCCATTAAGTTAAATAGCCTTTTTTTCACATTAAACATAAATGTGGTTTCATTTCCATTACATTTTACACAGGGCTTTTGGGGCTCTAGCATTCTGCTTTATACGGTGATAAGAAAAGCCTTGCCATAAATCCTTTTACGTTGGGCAAATCTGTCAAGATCTTGCTTATCAATACAAATAAGACAGGCAGCAACATTTGACATATACTTTACATGATAAATTAGCTGTTGCAAAAGTAGCGCAAGTAGTAGATAAGGTTGCCATAGCAAAGTGTTCTCTGTGCTCCCAAACCCCAAATCTCCAAAAATTGAAATAAATCAGAAGACAAATGTTTACATTTGCCAATCACCAACTACCTTATTTCTCTAGCAAAAGCCTAACAGAGCTGATCTATTCTTCATTTAGGTTTATGGTGACAATGTTTGAAATTGTTTTTTTGTTTTTTTTCGTGATACTTGGGTAATTTGTACACAATGTGCAATGTCTGCATGTAAGATTACATTGATTTCATGCCTTTTACACAATGATAATGGTCAAACTGATCAATATTTCAGTCACTAGGGGCATCTGGGTAGCTTTTTTTAATTGATTGGAGATTGAAACTTTATTTTAAAGAGAAAAAAAAAAGGGATTTTTTTAAGTCACAAAAAGTTTAGACACAGAGATTTAGAGTGAGGTTTTAATACAACAAATACATACTAAATCCATTTTCGAAGATTGATAGCATGTGCTTATCCAGACACACTGCGTACGGAAGAGACAGACAGTCTTAATGTGCTCCCCATGGAGCTATAGTAATAGTCTACCTTTTACATCTTCTAGTGAGTGACATAATATTACAGTTGCTGATAAACACTTGGTGTAGATGCACAAACCAATAAATAATAAATGCAGCAGTATCTATACAACTCATTTCTGTGTCTGTGAACAAGGTAAATATCAGAATCCCCATAAGACATTACAGAAACTGTGCATGACGCTTTGTAAGATAAAACATGGGAAAATAAATGACTGGAATTATTTGTTGTTTCCCATTTTATAGAAACTATTTCAAGTAGAAATTAAGGAAATGTATCTTTCATGAATTATATTTGATTATGCAAAAAAATAATAATTTTCATGTGTAACTGTGAGGCATATACAATTTATTTTAGAATTATAAATAAATATCATCTTTCATCATTCACCTATGTGTAATACTATCTCTATAGCTATCCCCACATTCATCACAAACATCTTTATTAAAAGGCATTCTGTCTCTATCTACCTGATACTTACCCATTTACTGGCTAATGTTTCAGTCTAGTCTTTGCATTCTATTTATCTATCATCTATCTATCTATCTATCTATCTATCTATATCTATCATCTATCATCTATCTATCATCTATATATCTATTTATCTATTTATCTATCTATTTGTTCATCCTCTTTATCTTTTTGGTTTGTGCTCTACCATTATCATTACCCATATTTCAAGATGTGTCAAGAGCACTGCATGGCATCAGATGTAACAATGTTTTATATTGTTGCAAACACTTGTTCTATATAGTACCTAAGAAACATGCACACTCCAGAGATTACAGAGTATACTAAGAGAAAATAGAGAACAAAGTAAACTTTTTTTTATTATTGAATGGTCTAACTGAATAACAAACAATTAATTTTATAATGTATATATTAAATATATATTGTATATTGAAATGTAGCACATATATATATAAACACATGAGCACAGATACCAAACATCTATAGATAGGGGGTACAACTTCAAATAGATGGTCAGTTCTGTACACTCTACAGTAGCTATTTGTTTATCCGAATGCTACTCATTCTCAGTGAGTCACTGAGCTGCAGGGTTCTATTTAGATGTTTAACACCTGATTTGAGTTTCATATCTCTGACAATGGAATGTAGAAATGCAAATTCAAACCACATGAAACCAAAAATGGGCGTCTCCATGATACATGGAATTTTTTTTTAATTTTTTTTTTTTTTTATTTCAAACTTTTATTTTCTAAAGTTATTTATTCTCATTTAAAGTTTTTCATCTATATTTTTGCATCTAAAAGACAATGAATTAATGATATTTGAATGCTACCAATATAAATAATACAAAAAGAAAATATAACAAAATAGTTTTAAAAATTAAATATTTCCTTGCTAACATGAAGACCTTTCTCTAAGACACTGGACTTGTTGAGAAAATTGGTAGTTAATGATTTTCTATTAGTCTCATTAGACATAGAAAGTTTATATTCTCAACCCCATGTGAGGTTTATTTGGAAGCTGCGACTATTTTTGGACAGTAGGTGTCCTGCTTTTAAAAAACATACTGAAATTACATTACTAAAATTTATTTTGGAAAATAATGTTTTCTTTTGTGCCAACAAGTTCTTTCTACAATTGCGTAGCACAGAGATGAGGCTACATGTTCCCCCACATATGCGTGCCTTCACTTAGAGGTCTGGGAGTTGTTTGATGTGTTTGGACAGTATAGTGACATTGTGGACACATCAGTGCAGCTATGGCTGTGCTATGCTACTGACATTTTATTACTTTGGAAGATTACGCAGAAACTATTCCTAAAATTCCAGTTTTGAATCACATGCAAGAACAATATCAGAAAGGTTTAAAAATTGGGGTTATTCAAAAAAGCTGGTTACCCATTCATTAAATAAAGTGAGAAAAATGAAAAGGGATGACATTTTATATGAACATAAAACGAAAGAATCACAGTCACATCTGAGGTATATTTCACAAAGTAATTGTCATTGGCAAAAGATATTTCCATTCATAATAAAAATTGGTACTTCTTGATGGCCAATAAAAATAAATGCTGATACTGTAGGAGAGTGACCTCTCCTAACAGCAAGAAAAGCCCCACATTTGAAAGGCAAGTTAGTGAACAGTTATTTTGTAAAAAGCTAAAAACAAAATGACTGGTTGTCGTTGACCATGTTCCGTTCATGCAAGCGGAGTTACTCATGTAGGATATGTGCTTCATGTGAATTAATTGTAAGAACAGATACATTCTCTACTGGGGATAAGAGTTATTCCATTAATCATTTCATTAATTGTTAAACAGCAGGGATTATATACTTACTGTTTTTTTCATGTCCAATGTACTAAGAGATGTCCAATGTACTAAGAGATTGCTTTCAGACAGGGTGAGAGAACATTGCGATGACATCAAAGTTGAAAAGAGGTCAAGTGGTCATATAGCATTGGCAAAATTAAAATATTAAATGTTGGCTTACAATAGGTTTACACCTATGTTTAAGGTTGAAACAAAGTATTTATTAATGTACTGTTAATTGCTTTTATGTGATTATGGTGTGGCTTTCTTTTTTCACTGCAACTTATGTAAAGTTTAAAAAGAAATGCCTTTATGGTCTTTTGAAAAATTTGTGATAAGCTATTCCCATTGCTGAAGATGTTTATATACAGTCTATGTTAATTTTTCATAAATAATGTAAAGAATGTTTGTAATAGGTAGAAACTTTCATCATTCCAGTGGGCAGAGTTTGTGTGAGAAAGTCTCTCGCAAGGAAGGGGATGAAACGCGCATAGGCAGCTAAATGAGGACGCCACTGTCATAGTAACATAGTAACATAGTAACATAGTAGATAAGGTTGAAAAAAGACTGAAGTCCATCGAGTTCAACCTATACAAATCTAAAATACTTACAAAAAGCTCCAGTTAAGCTTAAATAACCCCATTAAAATGTGACCCATTTAATACTAGCAATCATATCCATGGATTTTTGTTTATATACAGAAATTTATCCAGACTATTTTTAAATGTATCTATGGTATTGGCATTCACTACCTCCTTTGGTAATGAGTTCCACAATTTTATTGCTCTTACAGTGAAAAAACGTTTCCGTTGCAGGAGATTAAATCTCCTTTCCTCCAACCTTAAATTATGACCTCTTGTCAGAACCAATTTTCTTGGAATAAAAAGAGCTTCTGCCATCTCTGTATATGGGCCTTGAATATATTTATATAAAGTAACCATGTCACCCCTCAAACGCCTTTTTTCTAAAGAGAACAGACCCAGTTTGGCTAGCCTCTCCTCATAGGTTAATTTCTCCAAACCCTTTATTAGCTTTGTGGCCCTTCTCTGAACTTTTTCTAGTTCTGCAATATCTTTTTTAGCAATCGGTCCCCAGAACTGCACTCCAAACTCAAGGTGAGGTCTTACCAGGGCTTTATATAATGACAGAATTATGCTTTCCTCCCTTGAATCAATGCCTCTTTTAATACATGCTAGTATCTTATTAGCCTTTGAAGCCGCTGCCCTGCATTGTGCACTCATCTTTAGCTTGTTATCTATTACTACTCCCAAATCCCTTTCCTCCTGTGTTTGGCTAAGTCTTGTCCCATTTAAAAAATACATAGCCTGCTTATTTTTACTTCCAAAATGTAGAACCTTACATTTTTCCGTATTAAATCTCATTTTCCATTCACTTGCCCATAGTTCTAATTTTAGCAAATCCCTTTGCAAAGAGAGTTCATCCTGCTCTGACCTAATGACCTTACTTAACTTAGTATCATCTGCAAAAATAGAGATGTCGCTATTTAATCCTTGCTCCAAGTCATTTATAAAAATATTAAAAAGAACAGGGCCCAGTACTGATCCCTGGGGGACGCCACTGATTACCTTTGTCCAATCTGAGTATGATCCATTTACTGCTACTCGTTGCTCCCTATCTTTTATCCAGTTATTTATCCATGAGCTAACATTTTCAGCTATTCCCAGTCCCTTAATTTTGTGCATTAATCTCTCATGTGGCACTGTATCAAATGCCTTTGCAAAATCTAAGTATATCACATCAACTGATTCCCCTTTATCTATATTTTTACTTACTTCCTCGTAGAATCTAATTAGATTAGTTTGACATGATCTATTTCTCCTAAAGCCATGCTGATTAGAACTCATAATCTTGTTTACACGAATATGCTCATCAATATAATCCCTTATAATCCCTTCAAATATCTTCCCCACTATTGATGTCAGACTAACTGGTCTATAGCTTCCTGGATCATCCCTGCTTCCCTTTTTGAAGAGTGGCACCACATCAGCTTTACGCCAATCCTGGGGTACCATGCCTGAGGATAATGAGTCTTGAAAAATTAAGAGTAAAGGTTTGTCTATAACAGTGCTAAATTCACTTAACACCCTTGGGTGTATTCCATCTGGGCCTGGAGTTTTATTTACCTTAATATTTTTTAGTTTTTTCCTGATATCCTCTAAACAAAACCCAGTTAGTGGTATGGACTGGCATGTTCTATTCTGTTCCAAAGTATCATTCAATGGTTCCTCTCTTGTGTATACTGAAGAAAAAAACTGGTTTAGTACCTCAGCCTTCTCCCTGTCATTATTTATCAAGCTACCCTCCACACATTTTAATGTACCTATATTATCCTTCTTAGATTTTTTGCTATTTATGTACTTAAAAAACCTTTTAGGGTTAGACTTAGAATCCTTGGCAATTAATTTTTCATTTTCAATTTTGGCTAATTTGATTGCTTTTTTGCATGCTTTGTTACATTCCTTATAAATATTGTATGCTGAGTCTATCCAGATTTGGCATTTATTTATTGTTTGATTGTTCATCGCAGATAAAGGATGAAGCAAAGCAGTTTGACGTTGGCTGCATGAATTCTGCAATGATGTGAGCAAAATGGAGTTGAGTTTCACTACATACGGTAAAGATATTAATAACGGAGGTGTCTACCATAACAACTGTTCAAGTGTGCTACTCTTACAATATTTCACCTAAGACTTGTGGTTATTAACCGCCTCCTGATAAAATCAGTAACAATTTTTTATAATGCCGTATGCTGTGTTTGTCATGCCTCCATCAGGTCTTGAACTATGGTCTACCATGTTGTATCCCAGTGACTTTCTGTTGAGCCAACAGAGTGTTTTAGTTGCAAATGTTTTCCTGTTGGTTTTCCGCTTTCTCTCTCAGGCTCTCTGGCACCACATCCTGCCAGCTGTTGGTAATGTGTAATTAGCAACAGACTATTTAAACCTGGTTAATTATTCTTTGCCCTGACATTGAGTTTACTCAGTCTGTGCCTCTGTTTGTGGAAGAAGAATTATTTTGCGGTTTACTTTCTGGTATAGACCATGGCTAGTTCCTGATTCTTTTTCTGAGTGAACCCTTGCTTTGAAGCCTCATTTTGGACTGACCTGCTGGATTTTCTTCCTTGCCTATTTTCTGACCAATCCTTCAGATTATCCTTGTACTGTATTTGCCAGAGAGATACCAACCCTGCTAGTATGACCTTGTTTCCTGCTTAAAGCTGCAGCTCCTGAACACTTTTTCCACTGCAGCTCCTGAACTCATCTTTTTGCTGCAGTTCCTGAACTTTCTTTGTCATCTGCAGTTCCAGTGTATACCTTGTCAGCTGCAGGTCATGACTACACCTGGTCCTCTGCAATCCCTGAGCTTACCTATATACCTCTGCAGTTTCTGTATACTCCTGGATACTACTCCCTCTTAGACTGTCAAGCCTTGTAGGGCCTGGAACTAGTGCTAAGTCTGTCTTCAGTTACCAGCTCCTGTGTGGCCTGCCATAGATCAGCCTCTGTTACAGCAAGACTTATACTTGGCTTTGCAAGTATTCTGCCTGTGATACCAGCTCCTGTATTTTTCTTCAGCCATTATGCCTAAAAGTAAGAAAGCTACACTAGCCCCTTCAGTAAACAAGAGCCTGCAAACAAATATGCCTCTGCAATTACTTCACTCTCCAGACACGACACCAAGCGTGACAGTATTTGTGTTTAAGACACAATTTTGATGCTATATATGTTTTCACTTGGGAGACTACATGTATCCTAAATTTTTACCATGGTAACAGATTCCTTAAATAATTGGTGGGGTTTAGCCTCTGGTATAATGTGTTGTAAGTTTCCTTTGAAGTAATACAATTTTATTTGATTGTGGGTTGATTATGGCAATTTTTTTCTGCAACAGGAGACATCTTCTTTTACTTTATAAGATTTAGTGATTTTTTGGATACCTTAAAGGCTAAGCTTAAAGATATTTGAAATATTTTTGTGTGATAACTTATAGGGGCCGATTTAAAAATGACCGTATCGACGTATCTGAGGCGGCGGACAGAAATCCACACGATCGGATACGATCGGAATGATTGACACCCCCCTGCTAGTGGTCGATTGGCCGCAAATCTGCAGGGGGCGACATTGCACAAGCAGTTCACCAGAACTGCTTGTGCAATAATAAATGCAGACAGCGTATGTGCGGTGGACATGATCCGATATAGCGGATCATGACGCTCACACATACATAAATCGGCCCCATGGAATAAAAATTAAAAAATATTTTCTATTTTTCTAAGAGTGCTTAAGTCCCTGTCTATTTTAAAGGGTAATTGTCCCTTTGGAGTCTGACTATGTATCTTTAGTAACCTGCTTCCTTTTACTTAGTAGCTTTCTAAGACAGCCTTAAACGAGATCGCACAATCATGAATGGTTTTTATAGGGGATTAACCTCAATGTACGATAAATCCAAACTTCACAAAAGTGCATTTATTATTTATTTTGTAATCTGGAGCAAGCACTCATGACCACCAATTCAATAATATATGCACTGTCATGAAAAAGAGATATACTACAGTAACAATCTTACAAAAAATGAAAAACAAAATAAAAATGAAATAAACCTTAATCATGGAACATATAGCTATTCTCAATAATTGATTAAATTATATCCTTAATTCAAGCCTATGGGCACTCTGGTCTTGATCTTAAAAAAACAGAACATCTCCAATGTTTCTGTATTGATTTGGTTAGTACTTTCAACTTCTTATGTTCTTTTTAATATTATAGGAGTGGTTATCTTCATTTTTGTTGAGTTAAATGTAATTGTTAAGGGATTTGTGCTCAATAAATACTTGTGGATTGATTATTAAGCTCATACCTTATAATAACTTAATAGTTGCATATTACTATCTTTTGTAGTTTTGTAATTGTGCTGTAACTAATAGCATCTTAAAATTTTTAGGGTGGACATTGAAGATATTTACCAGCCAATTGGATTTACCTAGTTGTTTTAAGAAGTTATTATGGTGTTTAGGGCATTTAGGCTGTGACTGCGGCATTCTTGCGGTTTAAATGCATAAGCCAGCCCTTTTTACAGTGTGAGCTTCTGTTGATGTTTTAACAGTTTTGGAAATAAAGATTTATTTTAAAAACAAAAAGAAAAAATCCACTCTCCATCAGTTTAAAATAAATCTTCAAAAACACACTTAAAGAGCACCCCAAACAATAATGCATACAATAATGTGCACGCAAAAGGATATACTGCTTGTTGTAATTGAACACAACCTGTGAAAAGAGGTTGGATAGAGTCTCTTAATGGAGTCCATGGAGAGACTCTATCCCGTCCGGGCAAGCAAGCACAAGAGACGCATTGTCGACATTAGCTGTACCATTTGTGAGCTTAGTCAACCACTCCTGGGACTTTGTGATGCCTTTGGGGATATCGCTTTGAGAGACCTATACGGTTTTCCAGTGCCTATATGATACCTCATATCGATTGAGGTTGGAAGTTGTGAGTGTTTTATCGTGATTGTTAATACATTTTTGTGTGTTTTGACTTACTGCGCTTAGAGTTGCGCTTACTTTTCTTGTCACTTTTTGTTTCTAGTTATCACCCGGTCTCCAGTGCCGTGATCAATGTGCAGCAGCAACTCTTTTCACAGGTTGTGTTCAATTACAACAAGCAGTATATCCTTTTGCGTGCACATTATTGTATGCATTATTGTTTGGGGTGCTCTTTAAGTGTGTTTTTGAAGATTTATTTTAAACTGATGGAGAGTGGATTTTTTCTTTCATTTCACAAATAGTGCTACCCTCAGCACTGGGAACACAGGCAGCATAATATATGGAAGACAGTGAGTTCTGTGAGATAATCTAAATACACCTTCCTGAGTTCCGGATTCAGTGAAGGAGAACAAAAGAGCATATCTTGCACTGTCTGCCATGCTAACCCAAATAATCAGATTTTAGCCAAATATTTATCTATAGACTTAGCCCACATCCGGATCTTCCTTACAATCTGGTGGTCAGACTTATTGTTTCAGTGTTGTTTAGCAGTGCTGGTTAGTGGCATTCCCATTCGGTCGCCATGGTGAGTGCATGATGTAGTTATACTGTGCTGGAGCTGGCTGGAGCACCATGACTATGCTTTTTGTGGGCGTATAAAGGGCTAGATTATGAGGGGAGCACAAACAGTTACGAGCAAGCGAAAAAGGATTTATCACGGGTATGTGTGCTCATATTACAAGTTGAAAGTAAACACGAATGCTTGAGCGAAATCAAAGTTAATGCACTTTGGGTTAGTGCGACCTTGGAGTTCTGGTTAAGTGTCTGGCAAAACAGAAAAGTGTCACAAAACATGTCAAAAATACATTGAAAAGTACATAATAACACTGTCTAATAAAAATTATTAAAAAAATATATTGCACAAAAAAGTTATAAGGTCTCCGGTAGGCAAAAGGCTTAAACATTGAGATACATACATATACATTTCTAAAGGTGGATATGTATGTATGTATGTATGTATATATACGGTATATATATTTACAGTATATATATATATATATATATATATATATATGTTTATGTTTGTGTACATATGTATTTATATGTGTGTATATGTATTTACAGACATATATATAAACACAAGGGCAGAACTACAGGGGGTGCAGATGTCATAACAGCAACTGG
Source organism: Bombina bombina (assembly GCF_027579735.1). Classification (NCBI taxonomy): domain Eukaryota; kingdom Metazoa; phylum Chordata; class Amphibia; order Anura; family Bombinatoridae; genus Bombina; species Bombina bombina. The sequence goes on along the minus strand of NC_069504.1, from coordinate 208,667,210 downwards.
CCCCCCAACCATTTTTAAAAAAAATATATATATTTTTTTTCATTTTTTTCCCAATAAAAAACGTTGACCTGCCACTGCCTGCACTGATATCATGTGAGTGTGATGTGATGCTTCACTAGTGTCTCTGTCTCTGACTACAGGAGTAAGTGTTTCTGTTTTACCCATTGGTGTTTATGTGTGTGTGTATATGTGTATGTATGTATGTGACTGTGTGTGTGTATTTATGCATGTATGTGTGTGTGTGTGTGTTTGAGTATGTTTGTGAAACCAGCAAATTACAGACCTTGTTACTACAGCATGGGGTAAACAGTGTCACTATACAGTACCACTATATACAGTACAGAGGGGCTGGACCATGTCACAGACTACTGTGGTCACTTTATAAAGTACTGGGGCGGGTAGGGTCAGCCATCTCACCAGCAGATTACAGACTGTGTCACTAACTCACTATATACAGTACTGGTGGGTTAAAAAGTGTCACTATATACAGTAATAGGTGGTCAGACCATCTCACAGACTGTGGGCACAGGGTACCTCCTTTTGCAGACATGTAATCTGATTCACATTTGTTTTCTGTGTTAAATGTTAAAAAAAGATATGTATCAAATTCACCTTTTTTTTGGGGGGTGGGGGTGGGGGCCCTTCTTAGATTCTTGCACCTGGGCCCTGTGGTTTCTAGTTACGCCTCTGCATATAAACACATAAATACATATATACATACATATAAACATATATATAAGTACATGGGAGCCCTTTGCAGTTAATTAGATGAAAACATGTAAAATCATATTTATGAAATATTTATTTTTAATAAACAGTTATACTGTGTATTTACTGTAAATATTTCACATTCCAATGTTCTTCACATAAGGGAATCTGTTCTAAGTATTTTTAAAGATATATATATATAACTTCAGCACCCTGGCCATTATTAAAACTGTTTGTGAGAGTGAAACTATCCTTCTTGTTCGTGTATATATATATATATATATATATATATATATATATATATATATATATACCTATATATAATCATCTATATGAATAGGTATATATATATATATATATATATATATATATATATATATAGAGAGAGAGAGAGAGAGAGAGAGAGATGTATTTATGAATAAACAGAACATATTCATCTTTGTGAAGAACATTGGAATGTGAAATATTCATATTTTAATGATGGGTTAGCACACTTGAGAATATGCAATCGTGTTTGCGCGTGAGCAGGGTCTTAGTTTTCCACCACCCTTTTTTGCTCCATTGATTTCTATGGGTGAATTGGTTATCGCGAGAGATATCCTAAGTTTGGCTTTTTAGGCTGGTTGGGCAAGCATGTGAGTGAAAAAAAGCCTACTTCTAGTGCAGTTAACGTTCAAGCTTTATCTGGCCCAAAGTGGTGTTGTTTAATTTAATTATTGTTTCTGAGGAAGGGGTGAAAACATTAAACTTTACAAATGGAAGGGAACATCCCAGTGAGTGCCTCTCTGTTGATTAAAGTATGTACAGTATATCTGATGAAAGTTTGGCACAGGTATTAGTAAGACTAGGATTTTGAAGCATTCTAAATAATGGAACAACATAAATAATGAAACTATTTTGTTTTAATATTAATTCCTTTTTATTCGATTTTGTTCATTATAATAACAGAACACAAACTAAATAGGTCCTGGAAAAGATAACGTGCCAGACATAATGTATATACAGTCTTTTAATTGACAAACAGCAACCGTTGTCAATTACTTATAGAATCATAGATTAACATATAAATCTTTATAAATCTTGAGCATTAAAATGGCAAAGTAAATAATATATAAAACAGAGATCTATATAATGGATTGTTTGAGATATTGTGGTTAAAAAAAAAAAAAAAAGTATATTATCATTTCTATGCATGTTTAACAATACGATCTATGATAGTGTTTGCTTATTATAGCTGCATTTAAACAAAGAAACAAGTAAAATAAAACGACATTACATTGAAAATAGTTTGTAAGTGTTGTGCTGTCACCACAGAGTATAAGAGTAAAGAAATTATTGCTAATATAGTTGCTTTTTTGACCCTGTTATGATTTGAGTTTTTCATTAAAGATATTTTTGGCATATCTTGGAAACCCTCCACACTCTTTCATACAGATATAGTAAGGCAGGGCACAGCACTAGATTAAGTAACCATGTATAGAACTAATTGCCACACACCCGCATTTTATCCTCAAGACCACCTCAATCTGATAATAGAATCTAATTTTATGTAATAGCACTGAAACACGAGAGAAAGTGTCCTTTTCCAGTATTTTGCAAGGCAGACCTTTTTAACAGTACATACTAAGGGGTCAATTTATCAAAGCTTCAAAATTGATACACAGAAGTTAACAATGCTCAACATAGAAAAATGAATGGCAGTTTGCTGTAACATGCGCTCTCGGAAAATTAGTTTGATGAAAATCGATGCTCGCATTATTTGAGTGTAATACTGGTAATCCGCCTTTACATAAGACTCTAGATTATAAAAGGGTGTATCTACCAACACAGACAGGTTTAGTTATATGCCGTTTGTCCTCTCATATAGTCATTAACAATAAACATGATTAATGACTTTATATTTGCAATCCTCATTCATGCCAAAAAAATTATTATTTTATATATATATATATATATATATATATATATATATATATATATATATATATATATGTGTGTGTAAATTTATGTAAGATTTATTGTTTGTACTTGTATAGCTATTTCAAGGACACAACAAGTTAACCAACTAAATATTACATTAAAGAACTGTTCTTAATCATAGACAAGAAAGAAATGTGTAACTAAAATTACATACAGAGTAAAAGCTGTATAACCACTAACAGTTATATGTTTGTGCATAAATCGTAGCACCATACACGTTGCTCTTCATCTGCTGCTCCTCTCTGCCAATCCCTTCACTGGCTTCCTCTTGCCTTTAGGATCAAACACAAAATTCTCACTCTGACATGCAAAGCCCTCAACTGCACTGCTCCCCCCTATATCTCAGACCTTGTCTCCAGATACTCTCCCTCCTGTCCCCTTCGCTCTGCTCATGACCTCCTACTCTCCACCTCTCTGGTTACCTCATCGCACTCCCGTTTACAGGACTTCTCCAGACTGGCTCCCATCTTGTGGAACTCTCTGCCTCGCCCCAAAGACTCTCCCCTAGTTTTGAAAGCTTCAAGCGCTCCCTAAAGACTCTGCTGTTCAAGGATGCATGCAACCTATGCTAACCTTACTTTATACCAGTTCCACTCCTCCATTGCTATCCCCTGAACCCCCTTAGCATGTAAGCCTAAGAGCCCAGCTGTTTGTAGATCACCTTCTTAAGAGTGGATTACAACAGTGCAAATCTTGGCAGGGCCCTCTACCCACTTTATCCCTTAATTGTTTTATACTCCCCTTTGTTTATAGTGCTGCGGAATCTGTTGGCACTCTACAAATAACCGATAATAATAATAATAATAGCGTTTACTACATGCGTTTCACCCTTCTCAGGCTCTGGCTTCTTCCGGCTAGTTTATGATGATGTCATTAGAGGAATCTCCTTTTCAACATCATTAAAATTGCTCCTCCTTTAGTTTATGCGCATTTCACCCTTTTCAGGCTCGGAGCTACTTTTGGCTAGTTTATACTAGCCGGAAGATGCCCTAAGTCTAAGAAGGGTGAAACATGCATAGAAAAGGCTATTATGGTGCTACGGTTCACGCACAAACACATAACCATAAGCATGTTGGGTTACAGTATCCCTGCTGGATTAGAGAGCTGATCATAAATCCAATTGCAGGATAAGGTAAAAGGATGAAAAGGTATAACTCTAAGTTAAGGTAAGTACTGCACGATGATGATGTGACTCTGGGAACACTAAAGCTATGGAGAGGACCGCCCTAGCATTTATCTTTTAAACTGCAGAAAAAAAATAATCATGCTGGAAACCTGAATGAGTACATTTTGTTAATGTATAATGTGATTTGAACAGAAGCGGCTTCTACGTGGTGTCTGAGTCCCTGTAGCCTGGAAAAGTGATTTGCAAAGTAAAGGGGGAAACTTTGGGGTCCTGATTAAAATTTGTTTCTCCTATTTAAGGATATTGAATTCATCCTTTACAATGGGTATTGAAAAGAATCACCCCCCTTGAAAATAATCACATTTTGTTGCTTTGCAGCCTGAAATGAAGCCAGAGACAGTTTTTGTTTATCCAACTGTATTTACTCAGTGCAACTTATAACATCCAAGTTAAAGATATAACACCAACATAAAGATAATTCAAAAACAGAAAATTACACCCTTGTTTCAGTATTTTGCTGAACCACCTTTTGTTTTAATTACAGCCTTTAGTCTGTTGGGAAATGTCTCTACTAACTTTTCACATCTAGACTGTGCAATATTTGCCCACTCTTCTTTGCAGAACTGCTCCAGTTCCGTTACATTTGATGGTGATCGTTTGTGGACTGCGTTCTTCAAGTCATGCCACAGATATTCAATGGGGTTTAAGTATGGGCTCTGACTAGGCCATGCAAGAATATTCACCTTTTTCTCCTTCAACCACTGTGTGGTCATTTTTACTGTGTGCTTTGGGTCATTGTAATGTTGGAAGGTAAACCTTCTTCCCATTGACAACTTCCTGGCAGAGGGCAGCAGATTTTCCTCAATAATTTAACAGTATTTTGCCCCATCCATTATTCCTTCTTTCCTGACATGTGCTCCAGTGCCTGCTGCAGAGAAACACCCCCATAACAGGAAAGTACCCCCTCCATGCTTTACTGTAGGTATAGTGTTATTTGGATGGTGAGCTGTATTGGATTTCCTCCAGACATATTGTTTGGTGTTGAAGCCAAATAATTCAATTTTAGGCTTATCTGACCATAACATCTTTTTCCATGTGGCCTCAGAATCTCCTAGGTGTGTTATGGCAAAGCTCAGTCGTGACTGCATGTGGCCTATCTTGAGGAGTGGTTGTTTTCTTGCAACCCTGCCATACAAGCAACATTTGTGGAGAATTTGTGATATTGTTGTCACATGCACACAATGACCACTCTTTGTAATACATTCCTGCAACTGCTTCAGAGTTGCTGTGGGCCTCTTGTTAGCCTCTCTGACCAGTTTCCTCCTGGCTCTTTCATCCAGGTTGGAGCGACGTCCTGATCCAGAGAGGGTCTGTATTGTACCAAATACCTTCCACTTCTTAATAATAGACTTTACTGTGCTTCTAGGCATTGATAAAGCCTTTGATATTTTCTTGTATCCATCTCCTGACTTGTGCCTGTCCACAACTTTATCCCGGAGATCTTTTGACAGTGCCTTGCCACCCATAGTTGATTGTTTGATTCATTTGCACTACCAGGGACTGAGATGCTCCAGGAAAGCCCTTTTCATGCTTTGCGTGTGCCGTTGAGAAGGTGATTAGCTACACCTGATTGAGTTTACAAGTAATTTTAGGAGGGGGTGATCATTTCTACAACTCAGTGGTTCTGTTTTTGAATTGTCTTTATTTTTGTTGGTGTTATATCTTTCATCTTTCACTTGGATGTTATAAGTTGCACTGAGTAATTACAACTGGATAAACAAAAACTTTGTCTTTATTTCAGGCTGCAAAACAGCAAAATGGGATTATTTTAAAGGGGAGTGATTATTTTCAATACCCACTGTATTATACCTCTAATCCTGATAATTAGTGCATGCCACCTGTGAAGTTTCTTACTTTTATGGTCTGTGATAAAAATTTTGAACTTTGGATGGGACTTTCTAAAAGACATTTTTTCAGCTAAACAATTCAATCAATGATAATTTCTATGAATGAAATTGCTACAAGTATCTTTAGGAGCTCCCTTAATCTTAAAGTCACAGTCCTCAAATAGGGTATACAATTCAGTAACCTTTTTATTGTATAATTGTTAAGGACTTTAGTTTTTAGTATGTATTATGATGTATTTATTTTTTGTATCATCATGTTCTTGTTGATTTACTTGGAATGATTTAGGATATTTTTGGATTAAATAAGTGAGGGTTGAGGCTCAATAAACACCTTTAATAAATAAAATGTTTTTCTAAATTGTCACATGCTGGAGTGGGTAAAATTATTTTTATCCTTCAGGACTTCTACAATTTTCATTATCCACTTTCAATTAATAATCCCGTGCACCATTGATCTGTAAGGATTTGTATATACAACACCAAGTGAAGGAGACAGTTATTTTTTAATTAATCCTTTGGTGCTGATAAATTATATAGTAAACTCTTGCAAATGCTCAGTAGGAGATGGTGCCTTCCAAAGTGTGCACATAAAAAGACAGTGTACATTTTAGCAAAGTTGTGTTTTTTATTTTCACTGATCATAAATAAACATTTTGAGTGATGGATTTAAAACTTTGGTTTTACTTTTTCAAGTTGTACAATGTTTGCATTAATATTGTGGAGGTATTTTAAAGAACGTTCACAAGGACAATTCTCAAATGTTCCGCACATACTGTTCCAGTGAAGCATTAGGCTATGATTCCACTTTACTCCTCAGCCTCTAGCTAATGGCCATCTGCAAATCTCATGCACACAGCAGGAGAGGGCTAGTGTCTTCTCGCCACCTTGTTCATTGCTGTCTGGTCACAGAGAATCCAGCCTATGAGGCCTATGTATTAAAGGTCTTGCGGACCTGATCCGACAGTGTGGATCAGGTGCGCAAGACCTCGCTGAATGCAGAGAGCAATACGCATTGCACAAGAGCTGCTGGTGCAACGCCGCCCCCTGCAGATTCGTGGCCAATCGGCCGCTAGCAGGGAGGTGTCAATCAACCCAATCAAACCCGATCGGGTAGAATTGTGGCGATTCCTGTCCACCTGCTCAGAGCAGGCAGACAGGGTTATGGAGCAGCGGTCTTTTAATCGCTGCTTCATTACTGGTGTTTCTGGCGAGTCTGAAGACTCGCCAGAAACACGGGCCCACAAGCTCCATACAAAGCTTGATAAATGGGCCTCTATATGTTTCTCAGTCTCTTGCTAAATATTACTTGCTTAAAGGGTCATTATAGTGTTAATATTACAAGCGAAAGGGTTAAATACATACTTAAAGTCAGCTGTGTGGCTAGCACTGCTGCTAGGGTCAATGGTAGTTTCTGCTTTGAACCAGCAGTGCTTTGGGACTTTAATTATTTGTTTAACCCCTTTGAAAGGTTAAACACATAGCATTACAACAACACTAGTGTTAAAAAGAGAGATTAGACAATGCACGTTTAACATTATTATGGCCTTTTGAACACTGTGTCAATATTTATACAGAAAAATGAATTCTGTTTTAACTAAATTTGCAAAATGAAAATGTGCGTAGCACCCAAGCGAGTAAAAAAAAAACATTCTAACATAACCGCTAATCTGTAAAGTTTGGACACTCCATAATATTAAAATCCCTGGGTAACATCTCTAAACTTTTTCAACATATCATTAAGAGAAAAGCTGATTTGTTTTTGAAAGTAACATTTTTACAGCAATTAATGCTTTATGCACGTGGTGCCAAAACCTGTCCTTCCAACACAAAACAAGAAATTGGCTTCCAATGCTCAAATGTGCACCTGGAAGGAGAATCGGCTTAAAGATTTGTTAGCATAAACACAGCTCTTTTTCTTATACAATAATGAATTTGGCAAAATCAGCAATCTCCATCTTATTTGAAAAGAGTAAAGTGGTACTGGTACTGTAATTAGCACAAAAGCTTTATGTGCAAGCACTGGGATTCTGAAGCTGTATAACAATACCTTATGCTTTAGAATTATATCCCAGTGTAAGCATCATTGTCATGTTTATTAGATAAAACAATGGACACATTTTGCTAAGACCTCTTTCCAACTTTACCAGTTGTCCCTGCATTATTCTGTGCAACTGATTCACTGAAATTCACTCATCTCTTCATTCTTTAGTGAATCAGCTGCATGAAATAATATAGAAACGAGTGAAGCTGGAGAGGTTGGAGATACTGGTTAAAGGGACACTGAAGCCAAATTTTTTCTTTCGTGATTCAGATAGAGCATGACATTTTAAGCAACTTTCTATTTTACTCCTATTATCAAATTGTCTTTATTCTCTTGGTATCTTTATTTGAAATGCATGAATGTACGTTTAGATGCCGGCCCATTTTTGGTGAACAACCTGGGTTGTCCTTGCTGATTGGTGGATAAATTCATCCACCAATAAAGAAGTGCTGTCCAGAGTACTGAACCAAGAAACAAGCTTAGATGCCTTCTTTTTCAAATAAAGATAGCAAGAGAACAAAGACAAATTGATAACAGGAGTAAATTAGAAAGTTGCTTAAAATTGCATGCTCTATCTGAATCACGAAAGAAAAAATTTGGGTTCAGTGTCCCTTTAAGCTGAAGAGCATGTTTAGTAAATTTAACCGATGGCCACATGGAACATTAATACATTTTGTGTATTGATCCACTGAATTAATGAAGCTGCAGTTTCAGAAGAACCGAAGAAACAATGATGGCAAAGCAAATTAATCTGCTGCATCTGCGATGGAAATTTTTCACCATCAGTGATGTTTTGCATTTTAAATAATAGGGTAGATTCCAATCTTTCTGATCTGTTTTTTTTTCCTTTTTTTTTTTTAATGGATATATTTTTTTGTTAAGTGATCACAATCCTTCTGAGTCAAACACAGCTAAGATACTGTAAAAAAATTCTAAATAATCCATATAATATGTCTTTATTTTTTACATCATGTATAATAAGTTTGGCAAATTATAATTTTTTAATATTTGATATTTCAAAAACACTGAATTTAGCAGTTTTATTGTTCGATAACCCAACACCGCATTACATATATTTTACTTTTCTATCACCTAGATTACGAGTCTTGCGTTAGCCTTAAAAAGCAGCGCTGCTTTTTAACGCCCGCTGGTATTACGAGTCTGAAAGGTACAGGTGTACCGCTCACTTTTCGTCCGCGACTCCAGCTTACTGCAAATCCCCTTACGTCAATTGCGTATCCTATCTTTTTAATGGTATTTGCCTAACGCTGGTATTACGAGTCTTGGAAGAAGTGAGCGGAAGACCCTCTCCTGGCAAGACTTCTACCGCATTTAAAAGTCAGTAGTTAAGAGTTTTATGGGCTAACGCCGTTACATAAAACACTTAACTAAAGTGCTAAAAGTACACTAACACCCATAAACTACCTATTAACCCCTAAACCGAGGCCCCCCCACATCGCAAACACTTTAATAAATATATTAACCCCTAATCTGCCGATCGGACATCGCCGCCACTTTTATAAATATATTAACCCCTAAACCGCCACACTCCCGCCTTGCAAACACTAGTTACATTTTATTAACCCCTAATCTGCCGTCCCTAACATCGCCGACACCTACTTACATTTATTAACCCCTAATCTGCCACCCCCAACGTCGCCACTACTATATTAAAGGTATTAACCCCTAAACCTAAGTCTAAACCTAACCCTAACCCCCGCTAACTTAAATATAATTTTAAATAATCTAAATAAAATTACTACAATTAAATAAATTAATCCTATTTAAAACTAAATACTTACCTATAAAATAAACCCTAAGCTAGCTACAATACAACTAATAATTACATTGTAGCTAGCTTAGGATTTATATTTATTTTACAGGCAACTTTGTATTTATTTTAACTATGTAGAATAGTTATTAAATAGTTATTAACTATTTAATAACTTCTTAGTTAAAATAAAGACAAATATACCTGTAAAATAAATCCTAGCCTAAGTTACAATTATACCTAACACTACACTATAATTAAACAAATTACCTAAACTACCTACAATTAATTACAATTAAATTAAATAAACTAAATTACGAAGAAAACCCCTCCACTAAATTACAGCAAATAAAAAAAGAATTTCAAGAATTTTAAACTAATTACACCTATTCTAACCCCCCTAATAAATTAAAAAAGCCCCCCAAAATAATAAAATTCCCTACCCTACACTAAATTACAAATAGCCCTTAAAAGGGCCTTTTGTGGAGCATTGCCCCAAAGTAATAAGCTCTTTTACCTGTAAAAAAATTCAATACCCACCAACATTAAAACCCAACACCCACACACCCAACCCTACTCTAAAACCCACCAAATCCCTCCTTAAAAAAACCTAACACTACCCCCCTGAAGATCTCCCTACCTTGAGCTGTCTTCACCCAGCCGGGCACAAGTGGACCTCCAGAGGGGCAGAAGTCTTCATCCGATCTGGGCAGAAGTGGTCCTCCAAGGGGCAGAAGTCTTCATCCAGGTGGCATCTTCTATCTTCATCCATCTGGAGCAGAGCAGATCCATCTTCAATCCAGCCGACGCAGAGCCATCCTCTTCCATCGACGTCCTAACGAAGAATGAAGGTTCCTTTAAATGACGTCATACAAGATGGCGTTCCTTGAATTCCGATTGGCTGATAGGATTCTATCAGCCAATCGGAATTAAGGTAGGAAAAATCCTATTGGCTGATCCAATCTGCCAATAGGATTGAGCTCGCATTCTATTGGCTGATTGGAACAACCAATAGAATGCGAGCTCAATCCTATTGGCTGATCCAATCAGCCAATAGGATTGAACTTCAATCCTATTGGTTGATTGAATCAGCCAATAGGATTTTTCCTACCTTAATTCCAATTGGCTGATAGAATCCTATCAGCCAATCGGAATTCAAGGGACGCCATCTTGGATGATGTCATTTAAAGGAACCTTCATTCTTTGTTAGGACGTCAATGGAAGAGGATGGCTCCGCGTCGGCTGGATTGAAGATGGATCCGCTCTGCTCCGGATGGATGAAGATAGAAGATGCCGCCTGGATGAAGACTTCTTGGAGGACTTCTGCCCAGATCGGATGAAGACTTCTGCCCCTCTGGAGGTCCATTTGTGCCCGGCTGGGTGAAGACAGCTCAAGGTAGGGAGATCTTCACTGGGGTAGTGTTAGGTTTTTTTAAGGGGGGATTGGGTGGGTTTTAGAGTAGGGTTGGGTGTGTGGGTGATGGGTTTTAATGTTGGTGGGTATTGTATTTTTTTACAGATGAAAGAGCTGATTACTTTGGGGCAATGCCCCGCAAAAGGCCCTTTAAAGGGCTATTTGTAATTTAGTGTAGGGTAGGGAATTTTATTATTTTGGGGTGCTTTTTTAATTTATTAGGGGGATTAGATTAGGTGTAATTAGTTTAAAATTCTTATAATTCTTTTTTTTTCTGTAATTTAGTGTTTATTTTTTTGTAATTTAGTTTATTTAATTTAATTGTAATTAATTGTAGGTAGTTTAGGTAATTAGTTTAATGATAGTGTAGTGTTAGGTGTAGAGTCAAATTTGGAATCCTGGAAGGGATCCAAACATGGGGTGCGCTAGAAGATTAGTAAAACAGTCAGTGCACAAACCGTCAATCAGATGATTAGATAGACATATGCCCGATGGCTCCTGTAAGACGAGAAAAATGGAGTGAATACAGTTCCGTGGTGGCTGCTCCTCTGATCCTCGGTGTGGGGATTCTGTAGAATTAGAATAGAATTCAATATGTTGGCCGCACCTCCAGAAAGGCCAAAACAAGGTGGGGCGAACATTTTCGTAACTGTAAAAATTGCAAGAAATCAAAAATCAAACATAGTGTCCCCAATCATTGTTTGAAACATTTTCAAATATTTACCTATAGATTTTATCCCCAAGTCTTCAGATTACAACAGAATCAATAAACTCAGACAACGAGAAACCTTTTGGATTTTTAAATTGAAAACATTGTTTCCTGAAGGTCTAAATGCAAACCTGGATTTAGCAGCCTTCAATTAAGGTTTCTCAGAACCCAATTTTCTGATCTACTTTATTATAAGCCACCCCATCCACCACAATTTCATATCTTATCCTTATTATATTAAGCCTTTATTGATAGACTCAAATCTCTGTGCAGTAAGGTATAGAATCACCATCATCATCACTTATCTTTCCAACATTCACTTATTATTTGCCCACATTTTTTTTTTTGTTAATATCATTTTTTTTGTTAATATCATGTTGTTTTTATTATTATTTATCATTTATTATTTATTATTTATTATTTTTTATATTATTATTATATATTTTTTCATATATTTTTTATTTTTTCATCATTTATTCATTCCTTTTACGAGATATACTTATGGACAATATCATTGCCCATATTGACAACTTTTACTGGGTTCCAAGTTTTTCCTCATCATTTGAAGCTATATTAGATAGATTAAATCTCCGTACAACTAGGTATAGAATCACTAGCATCATCACCTATCAGTCTAATATCCACTGTCCTCACTTTCTTATAATAATCACCTACAATTCGCCATTTTGTGTTAATATCATGTGGTTTTCAATTTTTCATTCATTTTTCCAGATGTACATATATGGATAATATCATTACCCATATCAACAATTTTACTTGGTTCTAATTATTCTTCCTAGGACTGACAAAGCTATGATATCCATTACACTATCAAGATCCTTTACACCACTAATATTTCTATATATACACACCAGTTTAAGACATATAGGTCTCAATCATATTTTCCTTATTTATATATACCGGATTATTTCATTCCGAGTTTACACACATTATGCAAATTATTAACGATTCTTCAATTTTTTTTAATTTTTTTTTTCTCAAGCATATTTGCATATTTGTTTTATGCAACAATGATTTGTTCATTTCATTTTTTGCGGCATCACATGATCAGCATGGGTCAGCGTTCGCATAACACGGTTACTACAGTATAATATAATTCACAAAAACTATTTTCATATACATATATGGCATTCCATTTCATATTAGCTTGAATCATGACATCTTAGATCTGTTACCCATTCTCACATCACTTACACACTATCCCACACACACGGATTCAAAGGTGCATACAGCATTATGATTACATACATCACTTTAAAGTCATACAAGGACTTTATAATATAGGTCCACATAGAACTTATTTCAACAGTTAGAATAGCGTCCATATTAGGAATGCATCAGCATCCATTCTTATATGACCTAGCACACACACAGTTTCATTGCAAAGCAAATAAAAGTCCGTATGGCACCATGGTTTTATTTACCATGCCATGGTTTTATAGGAACTTTATAGTGATCTATTAAGATTAAGTCACCATCACATATATATTTTTTCAAAGAAGAATTCCCATTAAACTTATACCTCCTTCACACATTTAGTAAACTTGAGGTTTTAACATATTTTTTATATACTATATAAGTTTCATAAAATTAATATATTACATTTTTTTTAAAAAGTATTAATAATTACGTGCTAATATAACAAAATTTCGAATCAGATATGGCCCAAAATCTATGTTCAAAAAACTTATATTTAATAACTAAACTCCAATTTTGTCCCTTTTTACTATAAAACAGAAACATTGAAGTCTTATCGTTCATTGAGCAAGGTGCCGTTTCTGCAGGGTCATCTCTCTTTTTTTCTCTTAGAGCCGGGTAATCCCATCCCTCTGCAATTTACATATGTTTTAGCCATATATATCCAATACATTCATCGCAATAATACATAATTCGGTTTCTCCCCAAAAAAACTTTTCAGATTCAAACTAAAACCAGTAATATTCTTTCTCCTTTTTGAACCAGTATCATTTTCTCTCTTCTTAGGGGTCTATTGTTAGGAGTTTACACTCTAATACAGACACAGTGTGGATAACAAAGTATCATGTTTGTTGATGTTAGATCAAACAGTCTAGTCATATTAGATTATTTTAGCAGTCTTATGGGTTAACTCACGGTAGAATTTTTTAATCAGTGTCAATTATACTCACCGTGTCGACTAAGCTATCATTGGTCATTTTAGGCACTCTGACAACTTCCGTTTTTAAAACACACCTGTATATAAGGCTTTTACTTTGTATCAAATGTATCCATTGTTTCATGTCTGAGGAAACGACCAGTTACGGTCGAGAAACGCGTAGCAGTACTTGTATGGAATAAATATATATTTTTTAATATATACGGAAGTTGTCCTTTGCTTTTATCTTTACGTTGCAAGGGCCAACATTGCAATATCATGCTTGACAAGAAAGCGATTTACCCGGCACGGAGTCTAACAGAACCAATCCACCTTCGTCCAGACGCAGTATACCACAGACACCAGTCTACTAACCACTGTGAGTGTTAGTCTGCCTGTCAGCACCGGTCACAGTACGGTGCATATCTATTTGGTAAGCATTTTTGATTCATCACAGTTTGCATTCTGTTCAAACTTTATTACGCTATGTGGCGCCCTCTTTTTCAATTCTAGTGTTAGGTGTAATTGTATCTTAGGTTAGGATTTTACAGGTATATTTGTCTTTATTTTAACTAGGAAGTTATTAAATAGTTAATAACTATTTAATAACTATTCTACCTAGTTAAAATAAATATAAAGTTGCCTGTAAAATAAATATAAATCCTAAGATAGCTACAATGTAACTATTAGATATATTGTAGCTATCTTAGGGTTTATTTTATCGGTAAGTATTTAGTTTTAAATAGGATTCATTTATTTCATGATGGTAAATTTATTTTGTTTAATTTAAATTATATTTAAGTTAGAGGGGTGTTAGGGTTAGACTTAGGTTTAGGGGTTAATATATTTATAATAGTGGCAGCGACAATGGCGACGGCAGATTAGGGGTTAATAAATTTAATATAGTTGCTGCGACGTTGGGGGGGCAGATTAGGGGTTAATAAATATAATGTAGGTGTCAGCGATGTTGGGGGCAGTAGATTAGGGGTTCATAGGGATAATGTAGGTGGTGGCGGTGTCCGGAGCGGCAGATTAGGGGTTAATAATATAATGCAGGTGTCAGCGATAGCGGGGCGGCAGATTAGGGGTTAATAAGTGTAAGATTAGGGGTGTTTAGACTTGGGGTTCATGTTAGGGTGTTAGGTGCAAACATAAAATTCCTTTCCCCATAGGAAACAATGGGGCTGCGTTAGGAGCTGAACGCTGCTTTTTTGCAGGTGTTAGGTTTTTTTTCAGCCAGCTCAGCCCCATTGTTTCCTATGGGGAAATCGTGCAAGAGCACGTTTAGCCAGTTTACCGCTGATTTAAGCAACGCTGGTATTGAGGAGAGATGTGGAGGCTCGTTAGCACCGCAAGCCTTAACGTCAAAAACTCGTAATCTAGCCGTATGTTTCTTCACATAGACATTTTTTTCATTTTTGTTATTAAATATATTTCTATATATATCTGATAATGTTAATGCAATATATATATGTATATATATATATATATATATATATATATACCTATATATCTATATTTTGACATGTATATGTATGCAAATATATGTTAAAGCCCTTTATATCCCTTTTTTGAGCACAATGTATAAATGACATCAAGCACAATGCATGTATTCTCCCAGTGGATATCGATTACTTCAAAGACAATAACCATCAATTGAACATAGTACCTCCTACCTTACAAAACCAAACTCTGAAGAAACATAGCCAAAGCTATCACTGAATTCATAGTATTGTGCACGTGGTCACTCATCCATAAATAGCCACATCTGTCATATTCCAGGGTATGAATAATGACACAGAACTGATTCTACAGTCACCAAACGTGGCAGCAAACCAATTGTATAAAAGTAACTTCTAAGCCTGTCTGTTATGTGGATTTGAAAAGTTATGCAATAAAGTAAAATAATTTTACTTCTCCCAAGTGGTGCCATGAAGTCAGTCTCATTTCACTGGTTGTACTGTATGTAGCCATTGTCTATCTAGTCCAATAGGTCCAATAGTTGATATTTCTTTACTTGATACCAGTTAAATGTTTACTGAGATACTACTGTTGTTCCAAGACCTATTATCATCATTCTTTTTAATGTATGATCATCCCCCTGCACTCCATACAATGATTTTTCAATATAACTCTTAAGGGGACAGGAAACCCAATTTATTCTTCATGATTCTGATAGAACATACAATTTTACTACTATTATCAAATTTAGTTCATTCTCTTGTTATCCTTTGTTGAAGATATAAATACGCTGCCCACAAACATACTCTTAGCTTGCAAAGCCAAAACAGATAACTTACACAATAGGGTCAATTTATCAAGCTCGTACGGAGTTTGATGCCCCGTGTTTCTGGTGAGCCTTAAGGTTTGCAGGAAACAGAGGTTATGAAGCAGCGGTCTAAAGACCGCTGCTCCATAACCTGTCCGCCTGCTCCGAGGCGGCGGACAGAAATCAACCTGATCGAATACGATCTGATTGATTGACACCCCCTGCTAGCGGTCGATTGGATGTGAATCTGCAGGGAGCGGCATTGCACTAGCAGTTCACAAGAACTGTTGGTGCAATGATAAATGCCGACAGCGTATGCTGTCAGCATTTATCGATGTACAGAGGACATGATCCGCTATATTGGATCATGTCCGCTCGCACTATAGTAAATAGGCCCCTAAGACCTCTAAACACTTCACAGCAGAACAAAAAAATTGGTGCAGAAAAAATCTTTCATTAGTGGACCTTACTCTATATCAGCCTGGGTAAAATACTGAATTGGCTTCTACTGTGAGCTCCTGCTAGAAAAATGACTGTACTGTACTACCCAAGACATCTTCATTTAAAGGGATAGTAAAGTCAAAATTAAGCTTTCCTGATTCAGGTAGAACATGACATTTTAAACAGCTTTCCAGTTTGTTTCATTCTCTCAAAAAAGTCAGCTAAATAGACTAGAGAGCTAGCTGAGCACATTAGATTAGCCAATGGCAAAAGGCATATATGTGCAGCCACCAATCACCAGCTAGCTCACAGAAGTGTATTACTGCGCCTTAGAAATCCGCCAAAATGGTTGCCATGGTAATATCCAGGTGTTACAAACTAGGCAACATAAAAAAACAGCAAAAAACATAAAAAAACAAAGTATCCACATTGATAATGTTACATTGTAATACCGATTGTTTCTTAAGTGAGCATAGCTAAAGTGATAATGCTAATAATCCCTAACCTGAACCCTGTGCGTGCGTCTAAGAAAATAGCACCCAGTAAAAATCACTACAATGGGACATATTGTATATGAGATATAAGATATGTTTGTACATTGTCTGATACATGAAAGACTGCAGCCATAGTATATAAGTTATCAGATTGTGCTGTTGATGCTTACCGTTATTGTTTCAAAGGCTGATCATGCTTTAAGTGGCATCTGTCACATACGGAATGTATTACAATAAAGCCATGACAGTGTAAGAATCGGGTCAGCTGGGCCCCGACCCATATGGGGCGTGTCTTAATGTGTCATAGACATTACAGTGTTTAACTTGCATATCATACGACTAATTGTGTCATGGTCCTAGCAACAGTATGTCCCTATGGCATAAAGGGTGGATTACTAAGAAATAAGAAATAAGTTACAATACAGAGGCACGCTAGATATGTGGCACATCGATCATAGAGCCACAAGATAACGACTGGGTGAATTAGGCTCAAAGATCAAAAACAGAGATAAAACTAAAATTGGATCATCTTATAAAATCTAACAGATAGATGTGTTGGCATAGCATATGATATATACATATAACATTTGCAATGTAAAAGTTGAGAAAATTAAAAAAAAAGATGTTGCTATTTCAACACCAAAAATAAATTGTATATTGCTATTTCAACACCAAACATAAATGATGAACAAAAAATGACCAAAAGTTAACAACTAAGAACAAACAAAAATTAGTCAAAGACAAAATGAGTCAGGCTGATAACTTAAATTCAGACATATCAGATGTCAGGTGCCTCCAGCCCAGACAATTGTACCTATGGCATAGTTAGCAAGAAATTAAACTAAAAATATCCTGTTGTATGGGCCAAAAGACAGGATCTCACAGGTATAGATCCTATGTACATCTATGGATCAAATGTAAAAGTTGAAAAAATGTAAACAAATTTTATGTTGCTATTTCAACACCAAAAATAAAGTTTAAATTTTGTTGCTATTTCAACACCCAAAATAAGTTAAGACAAACAATGATCAAAAGTTAACAACTAAGACCTAACAAAAATTAGCCACAAACAAAATGAGTCAGGTTGATTATTCAAAATTCATAAAGATTTACAATCACCTCCGGGTCGTCTAATTGTATCAGCCAGAGGTTCACTGTAACAACCTTTAGCCATTTTTTGGATCATATTCTGCAACCCATGGTTACCAACATGACCTCCTATTTAAGAGACTCCTGGGCTTAGGTGGAAACACTGACAGAACTAACAGAGATAGCGCCAGACAACCTACTGGTTTGTATGAATGTTAACAGTCTTTATACTGTAATTCCTCAGGAAGAAGGGATACAGGTGATCTTGACATGTTTACAGAAATACCCATATGTGGGACCACCGGCTGAATTCATCCAACAACTGCTAATGTGTTGTCTAAGTAACAACTATTTCAGATTTGAGAAAGTAAATTAAGCTTTGAACATTTATGCTAACAATTCCTACAGGTGTCCCAACTTTTGTTTATTACTTACAAGCCCTCTGTCTGTATAAACACAGTGTTGGAACAGCAATATATGGACAGTATTGTACTGTAGAAAGTAATATACTGCTCTCAAAATGGCAAGAACAGGGTAATTAACAAAGGAAGACAGAAAGACCATTATAACCCTTAAAAGTGTAAATCTTTCCTTTAGAAATTGCAAATAAAGCCAAGTTGTCAGTGGGTACATTTTCCAACCCATCAAAAGATACTTGGAAACTGAAAGAAACTCTGACAGACCCAAAGCCGCAACAGAATCAGAAGACAAGTTTCTGAGAGTCAACAGTTTGCATGACAGGCGGCTCAAAGGATAACAGCTTCAAGCACAGCTTAACACTGAATCAAGCAATTCTCAGTTTCAACTGTAAAGAGAAGACTTCAAGCCGCAGGTTTGACAGGTCGACTGGCATTAAGAAAGTCAGTGCTAAGATGGCAAAATTAGAAAAAGAGACTTGCCTGGGCCATCAAGCACCGCCAGTGGCTTTCTGAAGACTGGAAGAAGGTCTTATGGACCGATGAATGAAAATTTGAGATCTTTGGTTCATCGAGCAGGGTTTTTGTATTCTGTCGAGTAGGTGAAAGAATAGTTCCTCAGTGTGTGACACTATGGGGTATATTTATCATAGTGCGAGCGGACATGATATGATGTAGCGTATTGTGTCTAATGCACATCGATAAATGCTGACAGCATACGCTATTGGCATTTATCATTGTACCAGCAGTTCTTGTGACCTGCTGGTGCAATGCCGCCCCTGTAGATTCTTGGCCTCTAGCAGGTGGTGTCAATCAACCCGATCGTATTCGATTGGGCTGATTTCTGTCCGTGGCCTCAGAGCAGGCAGACAAAGTTATGGAGCAGCGCAGAAAAAGAGGCATCAAGCTCCATAAGGAGTTTGATAAATTGGCACCCAACTGTCAAACATGGAGGAGGAAGCGTGATGGTCTGGGGCTCTTTTGCTGGATCCAGAGTCAGCGACTTGCACAGAATGAGTGACACCCTGACTACTACCACAGCATTTTGCAGCTCCATGCAACACCCTCCGGTTTACTCCTAGTTGGTCAGGGGTTCATTCTACAGCAAGATAATGACCCAAAACATACCTCCAAACTTTGTCAGAACTACCTTAGAAGAAAAGAACAAGACGGTAGGCTTTAAATCATAGAATAGCCAGCACAGTCTCCAGACTTAAACCCCATCGAGCTGGTTTAGGTTGAACTGGATAGAAAGGTGAAAGCAAAGCAAACCTACAAGTGCAACACATTTGTGGGAACTTCTGCAACAGTGTTGGGAAGACTTTTCCGAACAATATTTGATTTCTGTTGTAGAAAGAATTTCACGAGTGTGTTGAGCTGTTATATCTGCAAAAGGGGGTTACTTTGATGAGTCAAACATTTAGAGTGCATTTTCTTAAAGAAAACGATTCCATGATTTCTTTTTTTTTTTTTTTTTCAAAAGAGCTTTATTAAATCAAAAGAGATTACATATCATAAAACTGTTGTACATGGTATATATCATTAATGTTACAAGATAGAATGTCATATACAGCAATCCATGCAATAACAGAGGGGAAAATAGCATCATCTATTACTTTACTTGTGATTATCATGTATCTTCTTATTTCCCATTTCAGCAAATCTCAATCATGTCCCCTGTAATTGCAAATGAGACCTCTTTTGGGTCTGAGGCAGGAACAACAAAAAGTTGAATGGTAATGGGGATATATAGGGTTGATAAAAAATAATAAAAAGAAAGATGGTAACATATAGCTTAAATGATAAGTTCAAACCAACAGAATATTTATAACAATTCTGATAATAGTTATTCAACAGCATTAACAGTGCTCAATCAGACATACAACAAAAAAAAGAGTTTACATAAACGCACATCATCTTGTTTAAAAGCAATATGAAACTATTCGTTTCTTTTGAGAGTGTATGTAGATGTACCGGTCAAGACTGGATGTTATATTAACCTACAACTCACGGAGGCAAGCGGCCATTTTTGTGGTCTAACTAAGGAACTACATAACGGAGCAGAAAGAGGCTCAACTATGCCAAACTTATTTCCCAGCTTAAATAGTCTTCATTATTGAACCTGAGTGGCTATATATATATATATATATATATATATACACTTTAAGCTAATTGTTGCGTATCTCGCCCCAAACCAAAAAACAATTATTTATGATACGGCTCATAGATATTTCCAATTAAGTGTAGCTCATGTTAGTAATATTAATTGATATTTGGGCTCCCTACAACGGTCCCGGCCGTAGACCGCCAAAGGGGCACTGATATTAATATCCTTTTATTATTTTTGTTCTTTCCCTTTAATCTGAGGCAGCACACGCACCAATAGTCCCTTGTTCAGATATAGTTTCATATCACCCTAGGGGCCCCCCACTAAACCCTGCAGGCAACATAGAGGTAGATACAAGGGCGCTAATACATCCATAATGCCTCCACTATGCCATAAATGTGTATATAGTTCTAAGGCTCCTTTATAATGTGTTTCAGTAAAAGTGCACGCAGCCATTTAAAATAAAACATATGGAAACAACAATAAGCATAATCACATCAACATGGATATAGATATACAAGATTAAAACATATTTAAACCTATAATATTAAACAGTATTTCACAATACCAGGATATCTTCATGCTGGCTTTAGCATGCCCCAATAATATTGCGTCTTAGTCTGTTTGTCAGAGTCTTTCCTGTCGGGGTAAGAAGATATGTCCAGCTGCCGTTTCAAAGCTGCATCCGATGATGACAATGTGTTTTCCATAGTTATATTAATCCGAGATTCTCCTCTATACTCCTGTGTAGGGAATGCTTCTAGGTCATGTCTATTTATCCACAAGACAGCGTGGGAAAAATTGCTGGGCTTCTTAAGTTGTTTAGAGGCTACTGTGTAGCTTGTTCCATCGCTATAACTGTATGTAGAAGTTATATCCGCTCTGAGAGGCGCCTTGGAGTTAGTGCTCTTCTGTTGTTTGTTAGTCACTGGCAGTCTGCTATTTTGCTGGGGCGATTTCTTTTGAGTTGATCCCTGCAGAATTAACTCTGTGCTAGCCTTGGTTCCCCCTTTACTTTGTAGGGAGGAGACCATGGGAGTGCCCTTTGCCGCAATTCTAACCTCCATAGCTGTCACTACCTTATCTTACACTTTGCTCTCTAAGTTCGAGTGTGTCATATTTGATTGCGTTAGAAAGTCCCAAGGAGCCCTTTATGATTTCTTTTTTTATATCCAATTGTTTATTTGTTCCATGCTTTATTTTCAGAGTACATTGAGACATTAAACAGCGTAAATTTCAATAAAAACTGGAAAAATGGAAGTGTTCTAAAACTTTTGACTAGTAGTGTATGTTTGTGTGTATATATATATATATATATGCAGGGATTTTTTTCTGCCGTACCGGCACCTCTGCACACAGTACCGGCACCTCTTCAAAGCATTTACTTTGTTAGATCAATAGGGATTTTTTTATTGGAGTGTATAGGGGGCGGAGTTGAGTTTGGTATAGTTAAAGACAGCATCTGACACTGCACGCAGACGTCACCTGGAATAACTGGTGAAAAGTTGCTAGTAGTCAGTACAATTTCATTTATATTATGCTTTGCTCCTATTTTGTACACAGCTGAGCTGACCATTCTTGGGGTATGTTTTTTATATATATTATTTTTGACTTTCAAGCTCTATCAAAATGACACCTGCAATGACTGTTCTTTTATGTGACGTTTCTACCCCTGGGATATACTGCAATGCTACTACTGATTTTATACATTTTTAATTTTAGCACCCTCCACGTGAAACATGGACGCTTTCTGAAACAGATTGAAAGATCAGTGAGAAGGAGATAGAGCACTGCACTGATCTTCTTCAAATGTGCTTAAGAGAGCAGCTATAACTCACATGGAGGGTGGTTCCTTCTACTACCAATGTATGCTATGAGCTATGATTACTGACTTTACTCCGTGTTTGCAATTACTTCTCCACCTCAGAAGTTCCTGATCACTGACCGCAATCTGCAGAATTGAATTGCTGGCACTCGACTTCACTCCGTGTTTACTATCACTGCTCCACCTCAGGAGTTCCCGCTCTATTGGAACTCCTGAGGTTGGAGCAGTGATTGCAAACACGGAGTGAAGTCTTGATTGCAAGCAATTAAATTCTGCAGTTTGTGGTCAGTGATCAGGAACTCATAAAGTGGAGTAGTGATAAAAAACACGTAGTGAAGTCTTGAGTGCCAGCAATTAACTTCTGCAGGTTGTGGTCAGTGATAAGGAACTTCTGAGGTGGAGCAGCATAGTTGCCCGGCAAGTAGCAGTAGCAGGCTGCAGCACCTTAGCTAGCGTGATCATGTGTGTCACTGACTCAGTCTCCTCCTTGAAATTCTGAGAGATCTGATCTATAGGGCGGGCAGTTTGTCAGCACATGATGTAACTGTCACGTGACCCCACGTTGCCGCTCATACTGAGCACCACATCCTTCACACACGCAGAGTCACTCAGAGTCACCGGCACCTAACTCTGCAGAGGCTGAGCCAGATCAGTGCATGACAGAGGAGCCAGAGGTGAGACGTGGGTGGGTCCAACCAGGGTGCAAAGACAATCATGTGCTTCTAATTTTGGATATAACTCTGAACCATCAGAGGCTGCTCAGTCACAGTCAGTGCTGCAATTGCATGTGCTGCTGTTAAATAGCCAGGGTGCAAGGAGAGGACAATCATTGGCTGCTATTTCTTTTAATATAATGTGATGCTGTTAAACAGTCAAGCAAGGTGAATCATCACAGTCATTATTTTAATAAAATAAAAAAAAACTGTGTCTTTCATGCACTTGTCTGCTCTGTGTGTCCTTCTCTGTGTACAATGATCTGACACACACTACAGTGCAGCATCTCCCTTGCCCCTCCCCTATGTCTCTGCCCGGTGTCTCAGTCATTGTGAGACAGGCTAACTAGAGAAGGCATTGCTGCTAGTTGTTTAGCATTGAGATAAGCATTCCCCCTGCATAATATATAGCCCACATGTGTCATCCAGCATAATACTTCCGATGCTTATCAAATGCTTTTCCAAAAAAACCCATATATATATATACTGTATATACACACAGTCATGGCCAAAAAGATTGGCACCCCTGCATTTGGGAATGATTATGTTGAGTTCCCTTTGTCATAATTTTGAATTTGTATATATAGGAATTATTTTGGATAGGTTGTCTTAGATAGCCCTTTTCGGCTTGTCCTTGCTAAGTTATGGATATATTTAAACCATGCACATCATGATATTTGTACACATTGTGCCATCCCAAACTAAGGGGCCTAGTTATCAAGCCGTCAACCTCAAATACGCTGGAATTCCGCAGCGAATTTTTGGCGAGGCTGATTCGCCTTAGTTATCAAAGGCTAGAGACCGGCAAAAGTAGAATTTAGTGACGTAAGCTTCGATCCGCTGGACTCAGTCCGACACAGAACGATTCTTACGTCACTCCAGATGTTCCGCACACAAGTGCGGCACAATCTGACTACTTTTGCTAGTTATCAAAAAACTAGCAGGTACGCTCGGCACTTTTCCGGCCCAGCGTACCTGGTTTTCAATCCGCCGCCCTGGAGGCGGCGGATCCCATAGGAATCAATGGGAGTCTGACCATAGCAAAAGTACAAGTTCGCTGCTGCCAGACATCCCATTGATTCCTATGGGAGATGTCTGCACCTAACACCCTAACATGTACCCCGAGTCTAAACACCCCTAATCTGCCCCCCCTACACCGCCGCAACTAAATAAAGTTATTACCCCCTAAACCGCCGCACCTGGAGCCCACCGCAAGCTACTCTATACATATTAACCCCTAAACCGCCGCTCCCTGACCCCGCCGCAACCTACATTATACCTAGTAACCCCTATCCTGCCCCCCTATACCGCCGCCCTCTATAATAAAGTTATTAACCCCTATCCTGCTGATCCCGCACCTCGCTGCAACTAAATAAATAGTTTAACCCCTAAACCGCCGCTCCCAGACCCTGCCGCAACCTATATTAAATTTATTACCCCCTAATCTGCCCCCCCTACACCGTCGCCACCTATAATACATTTATTAACCCCTATCCTGCCCCCCACTACACCGCCCCCACTGTAATAAATTTATTAACCCCTAAACCTAAGTCTAACACTAACCAAAACACCTCCCTAACTTAAATATTAATTAAATAAATCTAAATAATATTTCTATTATTAACTAAGTTAATCCTATTTAAAACTAAACACTTACCTTTAAAATAAACCCTAATATAGCTACAATATAAATAATAATTATATTGTAGCTATCTTAGGATTTATTTTTATTTTATAGGTAACTTTCAATTTATTTTAACTAGGTACAATAGCTATTAAATAGTTATTAACTATTTAATAGCTTACCTAGCTAAAATAAAGAGAAATTTATCTCTAAAATAAAAACTAACCTAAGTTACAATTACATCTAACACTACACTATACTTTAATAAATTAATCCTATTTAAGACTAAATACTTACCTGTAAAATAAACCCTAAGATAGCTACAATGTAATTAATAATTACATTGTAGCTATTTTAGGATTTATATTTATTTTACATGTAACTTTGTATTTATTTTAGCTAGTTAGAATAGTTATTAAATAGTTATTAACTATTTAATAACTACCTAGCTAAAAGAAATACAAAATTACCTGTAAAATAAATCCTAACCTAAGTTACAATTAAACCTAACACTACACTATCATTAAATAAATTAAATAAATTAAATACAAATAACTACAATTAAATACAATTACATAAAATAACTAAAGTACAAAAAATAAAAAAAGCTAAGTTACAAAAAATAAAAAAATAGGTTACAAACATTTAAAAAATATTACAACAATTTTAAGCTAATTACACCTAATCTAAGCCCCCAAATAAAATAACAAAGCCCCCCAAAATAAATAAAATCCCTACCCTATTCTACATTAAAAAAGTTCAAAGCTCTTTTACCTTACCAGCCCTTAAAAGGGCCTTTTGTGGGGCATGCCCCAAAGAAAACTGCTCTTTTGCCTGTAAAAGAAAAATACAACCCCCCCAACATTAAAACCCACCACCCACATACCCCTAATCTAACCCAAACACCCCTTAAAATAACCTAACACTAATCCCCTGAAGATCATCCCACCTTTAGTTGTCTTCACTCAGCCGAGCCACCGATGGAACTGAAGAGGAGATCCAGAGCGGCAGAAGTGATCCTCCAAGGGTCGCTGAAGAAATCTTCCATCTGATGAAGTGATCCTCCAGGCGGCGCTGAAGAAGTCTTCCATCCGGGCGATGTCATCTTCCAAGAAGTCTTCTATCCGGGCGATGTCATCTTCCAAGCGGGGTCTTCATCCCATCCGGGCGATGTCAATCTTCAATCTTCATCCCACCGACGCGGAACATCCTTCTTTCCCGACGGACTACCGACGAATGACGGCTCCTTTAAGGGACGTCATCCAAGATGGCGTCTCTTCAATTCCGATTGGCTGATAGGATTCTATCAGCCGATCGCAATTAAGGTAGGAAATATCTGATTGGCTGATTGAATCAGCCAATCGGATTGAACTTCAATCCGGGCGATGTCATCTTCCAAGCGGGGTCTTCAATCTTCAATCTTCATCCCGCCGACGCGGAACATCCTTCTTTCCCGATGGACTACCGACGAATGAAGGCTCCTTTAGAATGCGAGCTCAATCTAATTGGCTGATTGGATCAGCCAATCGGATTGAACTTCAATCCGGGCGATGTCATCTTCCAAGCGGGGTCTTCAATCTTCAATCTTCATCCCGCCGACGCGGAACATCCTTCTTTCCCGACGGACTACCGACAAATGAAGGCTCCTTTAAGGGACGTCATCCAAGATGGCGTCTCTTCAATTCCGATTGGCTGATAGGATTCTATCAGCCAATCGGAATTAAGGTAGGAAAAATCTGATTGGCTGATTGAATCAGCCAAATAAAAGTTCCAAGAAGGAAAGTCGCCAGTAAGCAAAATAGTAAAAAACAAAATCTTTATTTCAATTATTTAAAAGTGATGGGACATCATTCCCCTTTAACTAACTAAGACTGACATGTTTCGGCGTGAGCCGTATTCATAGTCCTTAAAAACAAAGTGTGTGCACAGATTTAAAAAGCCCTCACTGGGCCCTGATTGGTCACAGGAAATTACCTGCTTTTCACATTTAAAGGTACAGGGGATCAATCATACGTTCAATACATAGTAAATTTGATTCATTATACAAAATCTAAACAAGAACCGTTTGAATGCCATAATCTACAGTTTAAATAGTATTACTATATACAAAATAATTAACTAACTTATAGATCATAAGTTATTGCTAGGACATGGTATTATCTTATAAAATTTCTAATCTTATTGAGTTATAGATATATGTTAGGGTTTAAATTTTAATACTCCAAATCTTGAGATTTAAAGTTTGAAACATATCTCATTTTAGAGACACATCTTTTAGATTTTAGTAAATATTCCTCATGGAGTGTATCACATTAATCCTTGTACAATACCCTTTTTAATGGTACTAATGAGTAGAGAGATTCTTTATCATCATAAAGGCGACTGACTGAATATTGATGGATGGAAAGATCATTTTAAACATATGTATTTTAAACATACGTATCCTAATGGATATGACTAGTTTATAAATTAATAATTAATTCACTCTAAATGTATAAGATCTCATTTAATTAATAGTACTTTCAGAGCACACGCACATGTTGATTCAGTGTACCTATGTGTAGTATATAAGATTTATATTGAGAACACCCCAGGATATGACTTTACCATTGCAAAGCCCATATGTATATGTTAGTTAATTTCAACAGGATGATTAACTCCAGTAATTTATAAAATCATATTCAGAGTTCAGACCAAGAGGTAACTTGGTCCGAAGTCTGAATATCCAATACATCTCTTGGTGGGACAATGTTTGAAACATGTCCCCTCCTCTCTTATTTGGTTTGACCTTCTCTATGATTGTCCATCTTAGAGAATTGCAATTTTTATCATGTTTCTTGACAAAATGATCCACTAGTGGTGTACTGATTTTACCCACTTGTATAGTGGATAAATGCTTGCGAATTCGAGACCTTACCTTCCTAGTGGTTAACCCTACATACTGCAGATTGCAGTGGGAGCACCAGAGCAAATAAATGCAATAAGTTGCTCTGCAGTTTAAACATTCTGCTATATTGAAACTTTCTCCCGTAACTGTAGAGCTAAAAGTTGTACCTACTTGGACATGCTCACATGCCTTACAATTTGAGTATCCACATCTGAATGTTCCTGTGTGTCTTAACCATGAGGAGGGTTCTGGTCTGGGCCCTGATTTCCTTAGTTGGGAAGGTGAAACAATGTTTCCAACAGTTCTATTACGTCTGTAAGAGAACCTACAACCATTGTTAACTGATTCTACCAAGGAGTCTTCTGCCACTAACAACCTAAAGTGTTTACGTATTATTCCACAAATCTGTTGGTATTGATTGGAATAATCAGTCACAAAAGTTAACTTACTCATTGATTTGTTTTTGTTTTTATTTTTATTTACATCTCTAAGGAGACTCCTTCTGTCTGTACTAGCTACTTCTTGTCTAGCTCTTTTGATTACACTCATGCCATATCCCCTATCCAGGAGCCTATTCTGCAAGTCATCCGCATGCTTTTCAAAACTGTTTGGTAACGTACAATTCCGTTTTAGACGGACAAATTGTCCCTTCGCCACCGAATAGGGGACATGGCGTGGGTGGCAACTTCTAGCGTGTAGAAGGCTATTGCCCGAAATTTATTGCCCGAAATTGCATTTGGTTGTATTGGTATGACACAAAAAAGTGGAGGAAAAAAAAGCCAAATCTGAGACATTCCACCCAAAACTCCAAAAATGGACTGGACAAAATTATTGGCACCCTCAGTTTAATATTTGGTAGCACACCCCTTGGAAAAATAACTGAAATCAATTGCTTCCTGTAACCATCAATGAGTTTCTTACACCTCTGTACTGGAATTTTGGAAGGATTTATTTTCCCAACTGCTGTTTTGAGATCTCTCCACAGCTGCTCTATGCAATTGAGATCTGGACTCATTCCTGGCCAGTTCAGTACTCTCCAGCGCTTTGTCTTAAACCATTTCTGGGTGCTTTTTGACATGTGCTTTGGGTAACTGTAAGACCCATGACCTCTGATAGAGACCCAACTTTCTGAAACTGGGCCCTACATTGCACCACATAATTCATTGGTAGTCTTCAGATTTCATAATGCCACGCACACAGTCAATACATCCAGTGCCTGTAGCAGCAAAGCAACCCAAAAACATCAGTGAACCTCCACCATGTTTGACTATAGAGACCGTTTTCTTTAAAAGCCTCATTTCTTTTTCTGAAAACAATAGAATAATGGGCTCTACCAAAAAGCTGTAATTTTGTTTTGTCTGTCCACATCACATTCTCCCAAAACAATTTTGGCTTCCTCAGGTAAGTTTTGGCAAACTTCAATCTGGCTTTTTTATGTTTCTGTGTCAGCACTGGGGTTCTTCTGGGTCTCATACCATAGCATCCCTTTTCTTTCAGTTGGCTACATATAATGTGAGCTAACATATTTGTACTATGTGACTGAAGGTCTTTTGAATTTGTCTGGAAGTTGATTGAGGTTCTTTATCCACCATTTGAACAATCCTTCATTGCAATCTTTGATCAATTTTTCTCTTTCGTCCACATCCAGGGAGATTAGCTACAGTGCCATGGGCTGTAAACTTCTTGACAATGTTGCGCATTGGCTGCTATTTCTTTTAATATAACTGAACCATCAGATGCTACTGCAATGTGCTGCTGTTAAACAATCAAGCAAGGTGAATCATCGCAGTCATTATTTCTTTTTAATAAAAAAAAACTGTGTCTTTCATGCACTTGTCTGCTCTGTGTGTCCTTCTCTGTGTACAATGATCTGACCCACACTACAGTGCAGCATCTCCCTTGCCCCTCCCCTATATCTCTGCCTGGTGTCTCAGTCACTGTGAGACAGGCTAACTAGAGAAGGCATTGCTGCTAGTTGTTTAGCATTGAGATAAGCATTCCCCCTGCATAATATATAGCCCACATGTGTCATCCAGCATAATACTTCCGATGCCTATCAAATGCTTTTCCAAAAAAACCCATATATATATATACTGTATATACACACAGTCATGGCCAAAAGGATTGGCACCCCTGCATTTGGGAATGATTATGTTGAGTTCCCTTTGTCATAATTTTGAATTTGTATATATAGGAATTATTTTGGATAGGTTGTCTTAGATAGCCCTTTTCGGCTTGTCCTTGCTAAGTTATGGATATATTTAAACCATGCACATCATGATATTTGTACACATTTTGCCATCCCAAACTAAATGTATTGTATTTATATACTAATGAGTAAATCTGTGAATATTTAATATGTGCACCACTTTGTACATACAGTATATCAAATGTTAAGAAATAAATATTAACCGTTATGTACTTGAGTATTAAATAGTAAATAGTGGCATTTACATGTGACTTTCCTTATGTAAGATAAATAAGATGACTTAAATTAATGTTGAAATCACCAGAATACATCTTTCCCTTCCAAATAGTATTTAATTGCATCTATCCATCTATTGAGTATGGATTTTATGTATAGAAGTATATTAAAGTTCCTAAGTACGGCTGACTTAGTTAAATAGAATAGGATCTGATTATTTATTACCTATCATATAACAGGTTAAGGTACTTTTGAGTAAGAGTTCTTAGAGAAATAAGTTATAAGAGGAGAGAGGGGGATCTTTATGACCCTGTGTACTATCACGAGTAGTAAGAGTAGTTTGTTTTTTTAATGTACCAATAAGGTGAGAGTTGGTCCTTTAAATGTATGTAGCACTTAACTTCACATTGAGTCTATGATTATGGCAAATCAATGCCGAAATGCGTAAGACTGTGATCTTACCTACTACCTGAACATATTTTGGATGCTGCTCTGCTGTAATTTTTTATCCTTTTTGTACATTTAATTTTTTATCCTTTTTGGACATTTAATCTTTTTAATCTCTGAGGGTCGATGTCTTTTTTGAAACCTGTTTATCTTTCACCCCTGCATTTCTGTCAGGTAATGCACCACATTGCCCAGAAAATTGTTGCAATTACAAATTTTTAGGCATTCTCATATTTATTTCTTTTGGTTGTATTGGTATGACACAAAAAAGTGGAGGAAAAAAAAAGCCAAATCTGAGACATTCCACCCAAAACTCCAAAAATGGACTGGACAAAATTATTGGCACCCTCAGTTTAATATTTGGTAGCACACCCCTTGGAAAAATAACTGAAATCAATTGCTTCCTGTAACCATCAATGAGTTTCTTACACCTCTGTACTGGAATTTTGGAAGGATTTATTTTCCCAACTGCTGTTTTGAGATCTCTCAACAGCTGCTCTATGCAATTGAGATCTGGACTCATTCCTGGCCAGTTCAGTACTCTCCAGCGCTTTGTCTTAAACCATTTCTGGGTGCTTTTTGACATGTGCTTTTGGTAATTGTCCTGCTGTAAGACCCATGACCTCTGATGGAGACCCAACTTTCTGACACTGGGTCCTACATTGCACCACATAATTCATTGGTAGTCTTCAGATTTCATAATGCCACACACACAGTCAATACATCCAGTGCCTGTAGCAGCAAAGCAACCCAAAAACATCAGTGAACCTCCACCATGTTTGACTATAGAGACCGTTTTCTTTAAAAGCCTCATTTCTTTTTCTGAAAACAATAGAATAATGGGCTTTACCAAAAAGCTGTAATTTTGTTTTGTCTGTCCACATCACATTCTCCCAAAACAATTTTGGCTTCCTCAGGTAAGTTTTGGCAAACTTCAATCCGGCTTTTTTATGTTTCTGTGTCAGCACTGGGGTTCTCCTGAGTCTCATACCATAGCATCCCTTTTCATTCAGTTGGCTACATATAATGTGAGCTAACACATTTGTACTATGTGACTGAAGGTCTTTTGAATTTGTCTGGAAGGTGATTGAGGTTCTTTATCCACCATTTGAACAATCCTTCATTGCAATCTTTGATCAATTTTTCTCTTTCGTCCACGTCCATGGAGATTAGCTACAGTGCCATGGGCTGTAAACTTCTTGACAATGTTGCGCAAAGTGGACACAGGAACATTAAGATCTCTGGAGATGGACTTGTAACCTTGAGATTGTCTATGTTTTTCCACAGTTTTGTTCTCAAATCCATAGACAATTATTTGCTTCTTTTTCTCTTCTCCATGCTCAGTGGCCGAATTATCATTGTCTGGTGGACATGAAAAGCTGTAGCGTATCATGTCTGCCAGACATCGCTGAATGCCGACAACATACGCTGGTGAACTGCTTGTGCAATGCTGCCCCCTGCAGATTTGTGGCCAATTGGCTGCTAGCAGGGGGTGTTAATCAGCCAATCGCATATGATAAGACGGATTGATGTACGCAGCCTCAGAGGCGGCGGACAAGTTATGAAGCAGCGGTCTTAAGACCACTGCTGTTTCCGGCAAGCCTGAAGGCTCGCGCGGAACAGGGACATCAGGGGCCGCTTGGCCCTTGATAAATCGGCCCCTTAGAGTAGCACACAGAGACACACAACAGAAAGGTTGAGTACATTTTTCACCATTTTAACTGGTTACCAGTGTAATTTATATATTGTCAGCAGCTGTTGTTTGATACAGGTTAGTTTAATTACAAATTACAGGAGCCTCAAATACTTGGAATATAATTATTTCTTAAATTTTTTTGAAGGTGCTTATTATTTTGTCCAGTCCATTTTTGCGTAGAATGTTTCAGATTTGACATTTTTTTTTCCACTTTTTTGTGTCATACCAATACAAACAAAAAATTAAACAATATTAAAAAATTTAAATTAAAAAGTGTATATATGCGTGTAATAGTTTATTTTAATTTTTTTATGTGATGTGTAAATTTTTTTTTTTATCCTTACTCTTTACTTCAGGTCTCAAGTTCCGCTAAATATTCTAAAACAATTTTGGCATTTGCTCAATTCAGCGTGTTCACAATCTCTCTGGTAAATGTATTTACCATGGACTTTTTATATCAAGCTGGGTGATAATTTTAGCTTGGTCCAGCGATATTGTTTATTTGAAACTATACTGTCATCAGCATGCCACTTGTAATCTGTTCCATAGTCTTTTTATTGGACTAACAATAGCAGTATGGGTCTGTCTCACCTTTAGTCCAATACAAATATAAATGAGGGCAATGTATAAAGTGATATTTGTTGTGCCAAATTATTGTAAATTGGCTAAGGCAAATATGTATGCTTATCTTTTCAAAGCAAAGTTGTACTGGGATAAAATGATGAAAAAATGAAGGCTGGATCGGAAAATATTTCTTTTTTCAAGGAAAATAAATTTGACAGCTGTTACAATTAGATTTGTTTAGTCTCAGTAGCAGAGGTATGAATATTTCATTTGTATTCATTTCAACAATATGTTTCACTTGTGGAAAATATCTATTTTATTTGCTTATTTTTAATTCTAACTTCTGATGTTGCTATAAATATGAAATATATTACGCCTTCAACAAATGGATATGGAACATGTAATTATTTTTTATTTGGAGCATCTAAAGAGTATGCACAAAATTTGTTTATTTATTGAAAAAAATATGACCATGTGTAAAAAAAAAAAGTGCAAGTGTTTGTTTTTCTTCAGTCCTGAAGTTAGCGTGCATCGAGTTTCACTCTTGCGCAAACAATTTACTTTTAACTTGTTAACGCTAACCCACCCATGTTAACAATTTACTTTGAGCAGTGTTTGCACGCGGGCAGAAAAAAAAATTAGCGCACCACTTTTAATCTGGACCAGACTTATTACACAATGAGCAAAATTTTGAACAATATGATTTAACACATATGTTTACAAACTCATCTTAAAAAATAGCTTTGACACTTTAACAATTTGAAATAGTATTAAAGTTTTTTTTTCTACTTTAATACCGCCTTTTACACGCATCATAAAAAAAATGTGTTAAATGTAATCATGTATTCAAAGCAATAAATAGCCTGATAATAGTAAACTGATATCATAATTTTTTTTTTCAATGTCTTACAAACTGAAGAAAAAAGTGTAACATTTTAGCCTCCATAAAAATGTGGGCGCCACCATATTCTAACCTAGGTTTTCTTATATTTAAATGCCTGTTTTCTTGACTTCCCTTTTCTCAGGAGGCAAGTTAGTGACATTCACAAATAAACTACTATAATAACAATCTAATGTTATCCTTTTAAATATGTACAAACAAGAATATTAAAATATGCAATATGGTATAAATAGTTACATAGCATTTCAGCTGCATATTTAATAAACTGTAGTATAAAGAAAAAATGTCATTAAAATCTACGAATCCACTTGTTGCTTCTAATTGTAAGATTTAGAACTAGAGGCCCATTTATCAAGCTCTGAATGGAGCTTGTGGGCCCGTGTTTCTGGTGAGTCTTCATTGGCCATGAATCTGCAGGGGGTGGCGTTGCTGGCGGCGCATTGGCCACGAATCTGCACGAATCTGCAGGGGGCAGCGTTGCACGAGCAGCTCTTGTGAGCTGCTGGTGCAATGCGAATATGGAGAGCGTATTGCTCTCCGCATTCAGCGATGTCTGTCGAACCTGATCCGCACTGTCGGATCAGGTCCAACAGACATTTGATAATTCGACCTCTTAGAAGGTGATCTAGCCTTTTAATATGTATAGCCTGAATAAAGGAGAGAAGGGATTTTATCCTGTGAGTAGAGTATACCTATGTGCACTCCCTTGTATTGACACAATTCCTTTGTCTGTAGTGGCCATGTGATATAGTTTCATAGATCCAGTGTCATACATAGTGTATTGCAGATTTAAGGTGATGAATGTGACATGATTGCATAGTGTGTGATAGTATGTCATTCAATGAGGATGTGTCCAGTGACACTGCTTGTGGTTTCACAAAGCCTTTATTTTTTCTTCCAATCCACTTAGGGGACATGTAAACCCTAGTTTAAAAGACAATAAACTGAGACACTATACACCTTGTAAAGTTAATTAAGGGGTGTAGGCAATAATGAAGCCCCTATTTACCCATTTAAAAAGAGATATACTTCACTCTCATTTGAAGGAGGAGAATTTACGGCTAGATTATGAGTTTTACATTATGAGGGGTGCAGTACTTGCATGTTATTGCCTACAGCGCTGGTATTACAGGTTTTTATAAACCCGGCGTTAAAAGACAAGAAGTGAGCGTAGAGCAAAATTGAGCTCCATACCGCACTTCAGTACCAGTGCTGCTTAAGTCAGAGGTGAGATGGTTGTACGTGCTCATGCACGATTTCCCCATAGACATCAATGGAGAGAGCCGGCTGAAAAAAAGTCTAACACCTGCAAAAAAGCAGCGTAAAGCTCTGTAACGTGATTCCTATGGGGAAACAAAATTTATGTTTACACCTAACACCCTAACATGAACCCGAGTCTAAACACCCCTAATTTTACACTTATTAACCCCTAATCTGCCGCCTCCCGACATCACCAACACCTATATTATACTTATTAACCCCTAATCTGCCGCTCCGGACATCACCGCCACTATAATAAACATAATAACCCCTAAACCGCCACACTCCCACATTTCAAACACTATTTAAATATGATTAACCCCTAATCTGCCGCCCCTAACATCGCCGCCACCTACTTACATTTATTAACCCCTAATCTGCCGCCCCAAATGTCGCCGCCACTATATTAAAGTTATTAACCCCTAAACCTAAGTCTAAACCTAACCCTAACACCCCCTAAATTAAATATAATTAAAATAAATCTAACTAAAAATTCCTATCATTAACTAAATAATTCCTAGATTTAGAGTTCTGCGGCCAAAGGGGTGCATTAGCTACGCATGCTTTTTTTCCCCCGCACCTTTTAAATACCGCTGGTATTTAGAGTTCACAGAAGGGCTGCGTTAGGCTCCAAAAAAGGGAGCATAGAGCATATTTACCGCCACTGCAACTCTAAATACCAGCGTTGCTTACGGACGCGGCCAGCTTCAAAAACGTGCTCGTGCACAATTCCCCCATAGAAAACAATGGGGCTGTTTGAGCTGAAAAAAAACCTAACACCTGCAAAAAAGCAGCGTTAAGCTCCTAACGCAGCCCCATTATTTCCTATGGGGAAACACTTCCTAAGTCTGCACCTAACACCCTAACATGTACCCCGAGTCTAAACACCCCTAACCTTACTATGTAATTATTTTAACCAGCTACAATAGCTATTAAATAGTTAATAACTATTTAATAGTTACCTAGTTAAAATAATTACAAAATTACCTGTAAAATAAATCCTAACCTAAGTTACAATTAAACCTAACACTACACTATCAATAAATTAATTAAATACAATACCTACAAATAAATACAATGAAATAAACTAACTAAAGTACAAAAAATAAAAAAGAACTAAGTTACAAAAAATAAAAAAATATTTACAAACATTTGAAAAATATTACAACAATGTTAAACT
Organism: Bombina bombina; assembly: GCF_027579735.1. Taxonomy (NCBI): domain Eukaryota; kingdom Metazoa; phylum Chordata; class Amphibia; order Anura; family Bombinatoridae; genus Bombina; species Bombina bombina. The sequence goes on along the minus strand of NC_069504.1, from coordinate 208,631,082 downwards.
AATTACACCTACTCTAAGCCCCCTAATAAAATAAGAAAGACCCCCAAAATAAAAAAATGCCCTACCCTATTCTAAAATTAATATAGAAAAGCTCTTTTACCTTACCAGCCCTGAAAAGGGCCCTTTGCAGGGCATGCCCCAAAGAATTCAGCTCTTTTGTCTGTAAAAAAAAAAAAAATACAATACCCCCCCAACATTACAACCCACCACCCACATACCCCTAATGTAACCCAAACCCCCTTAAATAAACCTAACACTAAGCCCCTGAAGATCTTCCTACCTTATCTTCACCATGCCGGGTTCACCAATAGATCCAGAAGAGCCTCCGATGTCTTGATCCAAGCCCAAGCGGGTGCTGAAGATGTCCATGATCCGGCTGAAGTCTTCTATCAAGCGGCATCTTCAATCTTCTTTCTTCCGGATCCATGTTCATCCCGCCGATGCGGAACATCCATCTTCACCGACGACTTCCCGACGAATGACGGTTCCTTTAAGGGACGTCATCCAAGATGGCGTCCCTCGAATTCCGATTGGCTGATAGGATTCTATCAGCCAATCGGAAATAAGGTAAGAAAATTCTGATTGGCTGACGGAATCAGCCAATCAGAATCAAGTTCAATCCAATTGGCTGATCCGATCAGCCAATCAGATTGAGCTTGCATTCTATTGGCTGATCCCTTAAAGGAACTGTCATTCGTCGGGAAGTCGTCGGTGAAGATGGATGTTCTGCGTCGGCGGGATGAACATGGATCCGGAAGAAAGAAGATTGAAGATGCCGCTTGATAGAAGACTTCAGCCCTATCATGGACCTCTTCAGCTCCTGCTTGGATGAAGACTTCAGCCCGATCATGGACCTCTTCAGCTCCCGCTTGGATGAAGACTTCAGTCGGATCATGGACATCTTCAGCCCCCGGCTTGGGCTTAGATCAAGACATCGGAGGAGCTCTTCTGGATCGATCGGTGAACCCGGCGTGGTGAAGACAAGGTAGAGAGAACTTCAGGGGCTTAGTGTTAGGTTTATTTAAGGGGGGTTTGGGTTAGATTAGGGGTATGTGGGTGGTGGGTTATAATGTTGGGGGGCTTGGGTATTGTATGTTTTTTTTTACAGGCAAAAGAGCTGAATTCTTTGGGGCATGCCCCGCAAAGGGCCCTTTTCAGGGCTGGTAAGGTAAAAGAGCTTTTCTATTTTAATTTTAGAATAGGGTAGGGAATTTTTTTATTTTGGGGGTATTTGTTATTTTATTAGGGGGCTTAGAGTAGGTGTAATTAGTTTAAAATTGTTGTAATATTTTTCTAATGTTTGTAAATATTTTTTTATTTTTTGTAACTTAGTTCTTTTTTATTTTTGTACTTTAGTTAGTTTATTTAATTGTATTTATTTGTAGGTATTATATTTAATTAATTTATTGATAGTGTAGTGTTAGGTTTAATTGTAGATAATTGTAGGTATTTTATTTAATTAATTTATTGATAGTGTAGTGTTAGGTTTAATTGTAACTTAGGTTAGGATTTATTTTACAGGTAATTTTGTAATTATTTTAACTAGGTAGCTATTAAATAGTTATTAACTATTTAATAGCTATTGTACCTAGTTAAAATAAATACAAAGTTGCCTGTAAAATAAATATTAATCCTAAAATAGCTACAATATAATTATTATTTATATTGTAGCTATATTAGGGTTTATTTTACAGGTAAGTATTTAGCTTTAAATAGTAATAATTTATTTAATAAGAGTTAATTTATTTCGTTAGATAAAAATTATATTTAATTTAGGGGGGTGTTAGGGTTAGGGTTAGAATTAGCTTTAGGGGTTAAAAAATTTATTAGAGTAGCGGTGAGCTCCGGTCAGCAGATTAGGGTTTAATACTTGAAGTTAGGTGTCAGCGATGTTAGGGAGGGCAGATTAGGGGTTAATACTATTTATTATAGGGTTATTGAGGCGGGAGTGAGGCGAATTAGGGATTAATACATTTATTATAGTAGCGGTGCCGTCCGGTCGGCAGATTAGGGGTTAATAAGTGTAGGTAGGTGGTGGCGACGTTGGGGGCAGCAGATTAGGGGTTAATAAATATTATGTAGGTGTCGGCGGTATTAGGGGCAGCAGATTAGGGGTACATAGGGATAACGTAGGTCGCGGCGGCGTACGGAGCGGCAGATTAGGGGTTAAAAAATTTTAATAGAGTGGCGGCGATGTGGGGGGCCTCGGTTTAGGGGTACATAGGTAGTTTATGGGTGTTAGTGTACTTTAGAGCACAGTAGTTAAGAGCTTTATAAACCGGCGTTAGCCCAGAAAGCTCTTAACTACTGACTTTTTTCTGCAGCTGGAGTTTTGTCGTTAGATTTCTAACGCTCACGTCAGCCAAGACTCTAAATACCGGCATTAGAAAGATCCCATTGAAAAGATAGGATATGCAAATGGCATAGGTGGATCTGCGGTATGGAAAAGTCGCGGCTGCAAAGTGAGCGTTAGACCCTTTCCTGACTGACTCCGAATACCAGCGGGCGGTAAAAACCAGCGTTAGGAGCCTCTAACGCTGGTTTTGACGGCTACCGCCAAACTCTAAATCTAGGCCTAAATACTTACCTATAAAATAAACCCTAAGATAGCTACAATATAACTAATAGTTACATTGTAGCTAGCTTTGGGTTTATTCTTATTTTACAGGCAAGTTTGTATTTATTTTAACTAGGTATAATAGTTACTAAATAGTTATTAACTATTTAATAACTACCTAGCTAAAATAAATACACATTTACCTATAAAATAAAACCTAACCTTAGTTACACTAACAGCTAACCTTACAGTACAATTAAATAAATTACCTAAATTAAGTACAATTAACAAAATTAAATACAAATACAGGTAGTCCTCAGTTTACGCCGGGGTTAGGTTCCAGGAGGAATGGTTGTAAATCGAAACTGTTGTAAATTGAAACCCAGTTAATAATGTAAGTCAATGGGAAGTGAGGGGGTTAGGTTCCAGGCCTCTCTCAAAATTGTCATAAGTAACACCTAATACATTATTTTTAAAGCTTTGAAATGTAGACTTTAAATGCTAAACAGCATTATAAACCTAATAATATAGATTGTATCATCATCAAACTAAGTTTAGTGAACAAAAACATTTGCTAACATCACCTATTTAAATAATCACACAACAGAATGCATCATCATCAAACTAAGTTTAATAAACAAGAACCTTTTTTTACTTGCATTTTTCTGCAATCAGTTCTCTGCATTGTTAGCATGTTAGATAATATTGGGTCTGCACCTATTCTATGCATTTCAATCTGCAGTGATTAAGCAGTTAGGCACCCTCACCTCAAGCAGCTGGACAGGAAGATAATAGGGAAGTGGCTGCTAAAACTTGTTGCTCGATAGCTAATGTCTGCTCTGTGCACACAGATCAATTTCAGGCTGCATAACTTTGCTGCAAAACAAATGGACAGCTCCACCTACTGGCTATTTTAATTAGTGCACGTTGCTTTCCAAAGCTTTTCAATAGCAGTCACATGACTGAAAAAAAGTTTGTTATTCTAAAACAGCGCAAATTGAACCGGTATAAACCGAGAGTCACCTGTATCTAAATTACAAAAAAAAAAACAAGCACTAAATTACACAAAATAAAAAACAAATTACCAGATATTTATATTAATTACACATAATCTAATAGCCCTATCAAAATAAAAAAGTCCCCCCAAAATAAAAAAAACCCTGGCCTAAACTATACTGCCAATAGCCCTTAAAAGGGCCTTTTGTGGGGCATTGCCCCAAAGAAATCAGCTCTTTTACCTGTAAAAAAATACAAACAACCCCCCCAACAGTAAAACCCACCACCCACACAACTAACCCCCCAAATAAAAGCCTAACTAAAAAATAACTAAGCTCCCCATTGCCCTGAAAAGGGCATTTGGATGGGCATTGCCCTTAAAAGGGCATTTAGCTCTATTGCTGCCCAAACCCTAATCTAAAACTGAAACCCACCCAATAAACCCTTAAAAAAACCTAACACTAACCCCCGAAGATCCACTTACAGTTTTGAAGAGCCAACATCCATCATCAATGAAGCCTGGGGAAGTCCTCAACGAACCCGGGAGAAGTCCTCAATGAAGCCGGGAGAAGTCTTCATCCAAGCCGGGAGAAGTGGTCCTCCAGACGGGCATAAGTCTTCATCCAGACGGCATCTTCTATCTTCATCCATCCGGTGTGGAGCGGGTCCATCTTCAAGACATCCGGCACGGAGCATCCTCTTCTTCCGATGACTCCCGATGAATTAAGGATCCTTTAAGTGACATCATTCAAGTGCGCTAAACCTGATAGGTAATATGAATATTTCAGATTTCAATGGTTTTTCACATAGAAGAATATGTTCTATTTATTCTTAAATAAATATTTGGGACATTCTTCCCAAAGCTTGTCAACTTATAAATGTATAGTTAGTCCAATAAAAAAGTATCATTGCTCAATGTAATACTCTTGTTATCTTGATATATATATATATATATATATATATATATATATATATATATATATATATATATATACATACAGTATATATATATATATATATATATATATATATATATATATATATATATATATATATATATATATAATTATATATACAGTAGGTATATATATATAGGGGTATGTAATTAAAAAAATTTGGAACATATTCTCCTATGTGAAGAACACTGGAATGGGAATTACTTACAGTAAATATGTAGTTAAAACCATTATTAAATATTAATATTGAAAATAAATGCTTTCACATGTTTTGAGGTATTTGACTACAAAGGGCTCCAATGCACAGATAGATAGATAGATAGATAGATATATATATATATATATACATAGAATAAAAAAATATATATAAGTATATATGTGGTAAGGAAAGAGCAATCTTTTAGAAAGAGAACAGTTCTTGGATGGTAATTTGACACCGTTTGTGTTATATTCTTGTGTGTATTGCGTATTAAATAGAGATGTAAAAGTAAGACTTCCTGCTTACCAGATACGACCTCAATCCTATGAGGTAAGCTGTCTGCTCTGTGTGGGTAAAGGTGGTTCTATCTTTGTCCTCCAGAGTAATGTTTTACTACTTTGTCCACATCTTGTTCCGGTGTGGGGAAGGTTCTTTATAATCAAAGGTATCCCTGGACTCTCTGTTGATCTTTCATGCAATGGTGAGAATCTTGACCGCCTCAGGAGTATGGAGAGTGGTTGGCAATGTTCCCCAGTTTTATTCAAGAAAGAAAGATACACATATAGCGTAACACCAGCAACAGCATCATGCTGTTGCTGGTGTTACGCTATGTGTGTATCTTTCGTTTTAGGTGGCGGACTGAAATCATCTCAATCCGATACGATTGGGATGATTGACAGCCCCTTCTAGCGGACGATTGGCCACCAGTGAGCAGGGGGCCGCATTGCACAAGCATTTCACCAGAAATGCTTGTGTAATGTTAAATGCTGACAACGTATGTTGTCGGCATTTAGCAAGGTTGAGTGGACATGATTTGATAAAGCAAATCATGTCCGCTCACCTCTTAATAAATCTACACCATAGTACATATGTTTTTGTCTTTCATTTTATAACTTTTACTATGGTACCTTGCCTACATTTGTATTTTTTCCTAATTATGGAAAACTTTATTGTAAAAGGCTGCTAAAATAAATACAGATAAGCAAAAACATTAATTGTGAATCATTATTTGCATATAGCAGACAATTTAAGATTGGCATACCATAATTCCATTGCTTCAAAAGCAATTAATTGTAATCAGATAATTTATTCGGAATTCATTTTTACTGAGGTTTAACACTGAGGCCCCGATATTCAAAGCATCAGCAGATTAATTTAAACGTAAATATATCATTTACAGTATGTATTTATGCTTAAAATAATAGAAATAACATTTAAAAATAACTACATTTTAAATGCGATACAATACTTAAAATAATATGCATTATCCATGAAAATGCATATAATTTTAACATTTTAAATATAAATTCAGTGCTAAAATTAACTATTAACCCCTTATGTGCCCTCACCACCAGCGCAACCTACACTATTAACCAGAAAACTGCCATAACCTAAAGACCTAACCCCCCCTAACCTGTTGTTGCATTAATATTCCTTAGATTAGCGCTATTTAAGGCCACTTGTATCATCTGTTAGCATAAGTGTAAAGTTTCTTCTGGGTGCGCTATTGTTATCTGTGACTGTTCTGATCTTGCTTCTGTACCTGCTGTGCCCAACTGTTGCCAACCTTGCCTGCTTGATCATGTCTTGCTATATTACTTGACTTGCCACGTCCTGGGTATTGTATTATTCTTTTTGCTGGGTCAAATTTACAGCCTGTATTATACCTTTCTATTGCTATATGAGATATACCATAAGAAAATCCTATCATAAATTTGTTTTTATTCATGAAATAAATTATCACTGAAGTACCCAAGAAACAATGTAAAAGTATTTTATTTTCAGAAAATACCGTACATACAAAGGCCTATATTGAAATTAATAAGTACACATTCATAAGCCTCTGGAGGTTAGATAGCACGGCCATGCTAAGCCCCTTTCCCCATATATTTCTATGGAGCATGATACAAAAGCCTCTTCTAGCTTTCACTCACAAGCTAACGCAAAGTTGCATCAAATACCTTTATTTTTCAGTTAAAAGAAAATGGGTGACAACTCCCAAACATCATTGGAATAAAATTTTGAGTGATTTAAATCTGAGTGCTAGTGCCTTTGTCTGATGTGGATTGCCTCTAAATCGTCTGGTCCTGTAACATTTCTGTTTGTGAGAGTGCTCTGACTGTTGTGTAGGTGTATATATATATATATATATATATATATATATATATATATATTGTACATATAGATACACATACACACACACACATATATATTTTTTTAATTATATATATATATATATATATATATATATATACATATATATATATATATATATATATATATGACAGAGAAAGAAACTGAACTGTACCCAGCACTAAGCAAAGATACTTTTTGAAGATACTGTTTACCCAATAAGCATGGATGTGTGACTGCAATCGGCCAAAGCAGTTTGTTTCCAAGACGTCCATAATCCATATGTGAACTGTATTGATAAAGATTTAGGCTATCCATTACCTCATTACATTGAGGTTGCTTTATGTAAGTGTATTTTAACCCTGTTTTTAATAGTTATGTTCCAATAAATGGAATTACACTATTTTTGTGCATTTTTTCTCTCTTTTTTATATATCATACGATAACCTTGCCTAATTTGGAGGGAGGAATCCGATTACCTGAGAGGTGTTAGTGTAAACGCTCTAAAGGGAGGAGGAAAAGAATAAATCCAACTTCCAAAGAAGTGCTCATGTGAATACGGACGTAACCGAAAGCAGCTGAAGTACACAGGACATTTATGAGAGGCCAGCAAGCCATCTATATATTCCAGCACTACCCTTACCTCATACGATTAGGGTAATAGTGAGTATTTAGACACCCTGGAGGGAACCTCCGTGGGACCTTTGGTGTTTTTTCTTTTCATATGAACTCTATATTCACCATCATATTAGATTTATGAACTCTATGAATTTTGTGAACCATTTTTTCTTGTCATAACTCATATTAACTGGAGATTTATATGAACCACACATCCATGCTTGTTCGGTAAACAGTATCTTCAAATAGTATCTTTACTTAGCACTGGGTACAGTCCAGTTTCCTTCTCTCTTTTGCATACTACCATTTATTAGGGATCTCTAGGAAAAGGTTTTCGCGCTTACTGGTATATGTACCCATAGCAGCCTGTAAAGAGAGGTGATTATTTGCCCCATTATCAGTCTAGTCAGCTCATTTTGTGTTATTATATACACTTATTATATACACTGAGATTACATTTTTCTCAAAAAGAGTTATTGTCAAAAGGAATTATCTACAGCAGGAGTGGTCTGCTTGGTCTATTTAACCACAACCTCTAGTTCTTGCGCACCATAATCAAAAGCTTATTCCTCTACTAGTTGGAGGAGTATCCTACTTTTTTTTAATATATATATATATATATATATATATATATATATATACACACACATGTATTTTGTGATATTTTTCTTTTAGCCCTAACAGTTGACTTTAGGGGCTGATTTATTATTGTGCTGGCAGACATGATCCACTGTAGCGGATCATGTCCGCCCCACATCGATAAATGCAGACAGCATACACTGTCGGCATTTATCAGCCCCCTGCACATTCACAGCCAATCGGCCTCTAGAAGGGGGTGTCAATTATCCCGATAGTATCTGATCAGGATGATTGCTGTCCGCCACCTCATAGGTGGCAGAAGAGTTAAGGAGCAGTGGTTTTAAGACCGCTGCTTCTTAAAGGGCCACTAAACCCAAAATCTTTCTTTCATAATACAGATAGAGAATAGAAATTTAAACAACATTACAATTTACTTCCATAATTTATTTTGCTTCATTTGTTAAATATCCTTATTTGAAGAAAAAGCAATGCACATGGTGAGCCAATCACATGATGCTTCTATGTGCAGCAACCAATCAGCAGCTAGTGAGCATATCTAGATATGTTTTTCCATCAAAGAATATCAAGAGAATAAAAAAAATTAGATAATATAAGTAAATTAGAAAGATGTTTAAAATTACATTCTCTTTCTAAATCATAAAAGAAAAAATGTGGGTGGCATGTCCCTTTAACTTAAGTTTCTGATGAGCCTAAAGGCTTGCGCAGAAACAGCAGCATACGCTGCTTCTTAAATTGGCCCCTAGGTCTTAAGTCACACTAATATTTTTAGCCCTGTTATGTATTGCACTTGAACGCAACACACAACTTTCAGCTTGTAAAAGGATGTTGACTGCAGTAGACATTCTCTGGTAATTCTTCTTTACCATGGACTTGTAATACCGGATTGTGCTAATTTTAGCACAATCCAGCAATATTGATAGCACTTCTTGTACCATCAATTTAGCTGCACTTGTAATCAAGGCCAAAATGAGCATCATAATGATTCATTTTTAAGTTTCTTAATCCAGTTGATCCATTGATACCTATGTGGTCCCTTTCAATGCCATACAACCCACTAGTGGGCAGCTATTTTGCTCCTAATAAGAATAATTTGTGTTGACTTGGTTTCTGGCTGATATTGAGTAAAGCTGGTAAGGGCACATAGACTAGTCATAAAATAAATCAAAATGGGAACAAATATGAGTGAAAATCACCACTAAGGCTGCTGCATATCCAAAACAGCTCTCACAAATATAGGTTAACAGGTCACGGGTCACATCTAAACACAAGGAGGCAGGGTGCCAGCAACTGAACAGCTGTAACAAAGCAATGTATCAAACAAAAAATGAAATATATTGCTGCATGCTTAAGAATTTTTTTATTATGTGCAGCAATATATTTTCTTTTAAGTAAAAATCTCTGCACAGTTTATTAAAAGAAAAGTAATCTGATACTTTAAGTTAACGATATACAGCATAGATGTTAAAAAATATACTTAAACATGCAATTTTGAAGATAGGACCTAAATAGGTGGATGATGGGTTTTAAATTTAAATGAAAGAAGCTTAGTCCATTAAAACCATAACCACCACCCCATCCCATAGAACTGAAAATAAATAGATAACCTAAAAAAAGCTGCCTCTGTTTTGCAGCTCCTCACAACAACCCATTTTAGTGCCAAGTTTTCACCCTTTGTCATATTGTTTAATTTATCAGTCTGCATTGTATGATCTCTTTGGCAAAAATTATTTTACATTGAATATTCTAGTTTATTAAAACATATACATTGATAAAGTGGTGTTTACTGACCAGATAAACTTTGCCAGATGCACACACTGCTAATGCATAAAGCTGTGTACAATATAATACACACACCATGTAATTCTCAATGAGAATTTTATTGATGAGATTCCAAAACTGCAACCTTGCCAGTGCTATGAGAAACTAAACTGAAGGACTTCAGGCTTTCCAGCTTTGAAATGGTTAATGCGTCTATTTGTCTACAGGTTTGGAAGTGTTTATTTTCATCATGAGTGCCAGAAAACTTTATTCTACTAAAAACAATTTCTTTTGTTGGTGTCTGCAAGAATAGAAGACAGAGACAAATATTAGTTGTGTGCTGCCAACAGCGCACCTGCCCTTTCAACAAACGGTCTCTGAGGATAGTCATTGATTTCCTAGTTATTATGAACATGAAATTATTGAATGACAGATAATAGAGTGCTGGGTCCTACAAGTATTTTCCCAAATGGGTTGTCTAGCTAGAGTTGTCATAGCAACAGTGATGTTTGAAAGAGCCTGTGACAATGAACTATTTGCACAGAATTTAGCTACAATGCAGCTCTCTTTCAAATCTCACATTCATGTAATTTTATAGGCAAACAGAAGGTAAATGTCACTGATCTGATCTGTAGGACCACTCAAGAGTTCAATCCAAGACCCCCTCAAAGTTGATAGGTTGACACCATACAAGCCAACTTTCATTGTAATAAGAGCTCACTTGGCAGGTGCTATACATTTACTAAAACAATGTTTGCCCATATCAAATAAATTAATAGATGTGACAGCACAGGAGCCAGTGGGAATGTAAGTTCCACTTCATGACACACAACTCATTAAACAAAAAATGAGCAATCCTCACAAATCAACGGTTGCCCGCTCGGTTTAAAGGTTAGCTCTTTGTCAGTAAAACCTGTAGGGATTTCTCTTTGATTCTACTTAAAATTACACAGTCTTAAACTTTAGTATATATGCAAAAATTGTAACCTTTAAAAATATATGGGCATCCATTTCTCAAGCTTTTATTTTTGCAAAAGAAAAATAAATGTATTGAGGAAATAAAACATTATAGCCAGCAGATAAGTAACATTTGGAAACCACATCAAATTTTAAACAAACTAACTAAAGAAAATAAAAAATTTAAAAGCATTAGTCTAATTTTAAACACAGCTTCATTACATTCGAAAACACAGCAGGCAAAATGTAGTACATTGCTCTAATTTTGTCTACATGGCACTAACAGAGCAAAACCTATGTACATAAATTTTAAACATACTGTTAGCACCATATCTGCTAAATGCTTACTGCAGTTAAACAAAATATGAAACAAAATATAATAATTAGATTAGTGTTTGGTGCTTTGTTTTAAAGCTTATTTTTAATGTATGTGTATTTTCTTTAAAATTAATGTTTGGTAACATAAGTACAATGTTATATATAAAGTAACATACATGTAACAGATGTATGCCAACTAATTCATTTTAATAAAATTAGCCGAAACAAGGATGGAGTAACAATAGCTGGATTTGCATTTCAAGTTCACCTACTCAGTGACTTGTCTTTGTGCCTCACATATTACTAGTACAGTGTCTGATTATCTAAACTGGTCAAACAAAAATTGCTCTAGACATTATGTAAGATGATGGGAAGTTGATTGCATGGTACATAATCAGCCAGACAGATTCACCTCTAGATAGACGTTTCCTTTGCCTAATATAATTCTTGATCTCTTGGCTGAAATTTTTAAAGATCTATGCCTACCTAGCAGGAAGTTATATATTATCACTAAGAGCATTACAAGACTCTGAGTCTCTAAATCAGTCTGTAGAAGCTTTTTAAATAGAAGACCAGAAATGCATTGGCTTGGAGCATAAAGGGAAAAGGATTGAGACATATTGGGAAAAAATAGTTAAATGGGGATATTTGGCATTAGGTGGTCAATAATCACAAATTTTATAGTAAGTAGGGATGAGTAAATATTTTGCCATAGTCATTCAAAATAATAAATGTTAACCACAATGTAATGAACAGTCAAGCCCTGAAGAGCGCTATCCTTACATTAGGCGTTGGAGGATCCGGGGATGTGCTAAGTCTCGGAGGGCTGCTTCTGCTGGAGTCCATGGCCTAAAGGAGCTTCAGCTTAGTGCAGTCGTTAGCTTAGGGTGCACTATTCTGCTTCTTACATGAAGATCCTGGAAGTGAAGTGCACAAAGTAGAGCACTTTTTATTTATTCTGCATTTGAAGTACTCCTGCTGTTTCATGGGCGCCAAGGCTGAATTGGAGGTTATAAAAGGCACTTGCTAACAACTGTTAAATGCTAGGTCACTAATCTACAGCCACACATGCTAGTTTTCAACCAAATAAGCTCAAATACAAACAAGAGTGACACAGGCCTTTGTAATTTTTTTAGACACAGATACAAAAAAAGGAAATGAACTGTACTCTCAAACCAGAGTATGTACACATCCAATGCCACTGAGAAACCACACAGCCATGGATGCTCCGCAGCAATCACAGCCCTGGGTGCTCACAAGCACTCACAGACAGCTGCATTTTCCCTCAGTTGCTTAGTTAGTTAACCCCAGACAAACTTTGGTGCAAAGCGCATAAGAAAAATTAAATAAAAATATAAACAGGAGGTAAAGAATTTGATGAATTTTTTGGCCAAATGCTGTAACTACTGTGGGGCATATTTATCAAGCTCTGTATGGAGCTTGATGCCCCGTGTTTCTGGTGAGCCTTCAGGCTCGCCAGAAACACAAGTTATGAAGCAGAGGTCTAAAGACTGCTGTTCCATAACCTGTCTGCCTGCTCTGAGGCGGCGGACAGACACTTCGCTGGAAATCAACCAGATCCAATATGATTGGGTTGATTGGCACCCCCTGCTAGCGGCCAATTGGCCGCGAATCTGCAGGGGGTGGCGTTGCACCAGCAGTTTACAAGAATTGCTGGTGCAATGATAAATGCCGAGAACACATTAGTAAATAGGCCGCTGTATCTCTTTAATTTTTCTTTTTTTTTCTAGCTGTGAACATGAATGTAAGGGCCAGACTTTCTGTGTGGTGTGTTTATATTTTGTATGTTATTTTCTGTGAGTGCTGGTGGGCAATTAGTTTACCCAGTTGTTATATATATATATATATATATATATATATATATAGTATATATACTCTTCAGTGGTCAAGAAGAGTTTTTTTTTTCTTTTTTTTTTAAGAACAAAATATATTGAGATATGTGTTCTGCTCTGTAACTGAAGATTAATTAAGAACTTTACAGGAATTGTAAAATTCCTGAACCCCTGGCTGCTATGCATAAATGCTGACCATCAAGTCAAACATCTTTACTTGCTAAAATCAAGTACAAAAGTGACAATGAAGTGAGCTGGAAAAAAGCCAGATCTCCTCAGTCATACTTTATCCTAAGCATGAAACAAAGTCTCTTTACATGTCTAAAAGTGTGTACATATATATATATATATATATATATATATATATACATATATATATATATATATATATATATATATATATATATATATATATAATATATAATACAAGACTGGCACCATAACAAACTGAGAAATCCTGGTTTATGCTCAACTGTAATTATAAGTTGTAGCAGATGAGCAGTGCACAGAGGTATAAATACAGGAGAAAAAAAAGGAGAATTGACTCCTGGGGAGAGGGAGAGTCACACAGAACCCACCCCTACAGAGGGCTATCCAGTATACTCTTATCTGGCACAAATCTAGAGGAAAATAAATGATTAAATCAGGACAATACTAGTGATATGCAACACAATCTAATTTTATTCCTACTAATAACACTAAGCCACAAGCAATAAAAGTCATATCAAGTCCACAGGACTACATTCGAAGGGTACCCTTCATTTATCTGGGAGCTCCCTGTCTGTTATGCTACAGAGTTAAGTGATTCATTCAATTTTGCTCTGTATCCCAATACCACTTTTTTTAATTATGCATACAAAAGAATGGCCCTTTAAATATCTTCAATGTGCACCCCCACAGCTGCAACACTGGTAGCCAGAATCTGGATGGGTTAATGATGCAAAATAAAGCTTAGTCCAGCAAGCAATGCCTTTGTCAGCGTGGTTAGCAAAGCAAAGCAGCTCAGTCCTTAAGCATAACCCTCCAGTAAAATACCATAACTGTAATACATACTCCCCAGATCTAGGTGGGTCAGCGGTTCTCTGGTCCGCAAAGACGCCTCTCTCAGAGTAGTAAGTGAAGCAATGTCTTCTGTTACACCTGCCGTTACGTCTGCCGTTATGTCTTACCCTTCTTCCGAGAGTCAATTTCATGTGTAGTGTCCGTTACAGGCTTACGATGGGTCCCTGGTGCCACATCGCTCTTCCAGTTTTAAGTATCACCTTTTACCGTAGTCGGGTTGAGGCCTTAACAAGTATTGTGGTGCGTCCCGTGGAGCAATTGAGTAGCTGTCTGCTACGCGCGTTTCACCCCTAACGCAGCATGGGGCTTGATTTGATGATAGTAATAGTCAATCATTGCTTTTTTTTTTTTTTAATACTTTATTTTTCAGTACCAATTACAGCTTCATCATTGTGAGTTACATAACAAAGCTTCTTGCATACAATTTTTGTCATACATTATCGCTGCAAAGGCACCATCATTTTCATTTCCCCCCCCCAATCTCCTCTTCCCCCCTTTACATCTCTCGTCCTTCTAGTACCCACCTCTCCCCTCTTTTGGGTGATCAATAACTAACAGAAATATTTACCTTTAACTTTCACAACAGCTTTAAATTACCATGAGATGTATCTTGAGAAGTACTTATCTCTTTCCCTCCCTATAGCTTGTTCTTTTCTTGTCCCTCCCCCCCCCCCCGGGTGCCACTCCAGGGTCCACTGTGTTCCTATTTAACTCATATCAAGGTGTGTTATTATGTCTAGTTTCTAGGTGAATATGTTCCACTTCCCACGTAATTGGGCATTCAGTATGAATTCTGTGTCCTTGAATAGGTAGATAATCTGCTTTTGGTGTTCTAAATCCAGAGTGTTTATAAAGGGTTCCCATTTATTCATAAATTTCTTGGTTCTGCATGTTATGTCTCCCTGCGTGTCAAGTTGTTCACATATCATTTGTTTTCTCACTGCCTCTTTAAGCTGTGTTATGCTTGGTGGTCGCTGCAATATCCATTGCCTCAGAATGAGTTTTTGTGCTTGTAGTATCACATTGGATAGGAACTCTATGTGTTTGTGTGATTTTGTTTGTGGGTGTAGGAAAATCACAAGTTCGTCTGACCACTGGACCTTTTCCCCTATACTTTTCTCTACCCATCTCTGTATCACCCCCCAGAATTTTGTTAGTTTTGAGCAGTTCCACATCATATGTAGTATGTTTGGGTTTGGGTGCGAGCATCTCAGGCAAATTCCCGATACGTCTGGCACCCATTTATGGTACATTTTGGGCGTGATGTATGCGTTGTGTACTAGCATGGTGTGGGATTCCCTTATGTCACTCGATAAAGATGCTCTCCTCACTGCCACAAAGCTTTGCTCAATACATTGATCTGAAAGGTCGTGTCCCATCAAATCTCCCCAGACTGTTCTCAGATGTTCAGTATTGAACTTACTTGGTTTGGATTGGAGTATATTATATGTGTGTGAGATGGATGTCATTCCTCCCTTTGTCAGTCTTAAGAGTTTGTAAATGTCACAGTCAGGCTCTAACATATTCCCGGATCTCAGTAGGTCTTGTACATAATGTTTTGCCTGTAGGTAAGCAAAATGGTGTGAGTTGGGCAATCTATAATCTCCCCTCAAGTCTATGAAAGGTCGGACAGTGGTCCCGTCATCTGACAATAGTTGCTTTAGAGTTTTGACCCCCCTTTCCTCCCATTGCTTGAATGGTTTTGTGGTGAAGCCTGCCAGGAAGTCCGGATTCCCCCCCAGTGGTAAGTACACGTGTGATTATGAGAGACCCCAAGAGCTCTACACAATTTCCACCACGCCTTAATGGGGTGACGGAGAAGACCTGCCCCCCCCCCCAGAATGGGATCTAGCTGTGTGCGATTCATGAGTGGTAGCATTTTTAGTGACCATGGTATTATGATCTCTGATTCCAGTGAATGGTTAGTGAAGCGCCCCCCGTCTACCAGCCAGTCCATGACGTATTTTGTCAAAGCTGCCCAGTTATAGTGTTCGATGTTTGGGAGACCCGTTCCCCCCTGCTCTGGCTGACATGTCAGTTTCTGGTAACTGATTCTGTGTTTTTTCCCTCTCCAAAGGAAGTGTAAAATGTCTCTATTTAGGGCCCCTAGGTCCTTCTTGTGTAATAGTTCGGGGAGCATCTGTAGGGTATAAAGGAGCTTGGGGAATAGGATCATTAAACTCAGCTAACACTTTTAATATTTTAGGAATGTTCTCTCTGGGGTCTCCTGTGTAGAGTACCATATCATCAGCGAAGAGTGACAGGTGAATTGTCTATCTACCTATATGTAAACCTGCCATTTCCTTTCTGATCTTAATCGCCAGGGGCTCTAATGCGAGATTAAACAGGAGGGGTGAGAGGGGACAGCCCTGTCTAGTGCCCCTTCTGAGAAGGAATGTTTTCGATGGCATTCCATTTATCAGGATCGCTGCCTGAGGGGTGCTATAGATGGTCTCAATTGCTCTTATATAAGGGCCTTTAATGCCAAATTGTCCCAGGGTTGTAAACAGGTGGTCCCACAGTGTCTTATCAAAAGCCTTTTTGGCGTCCACTAGGTCTTCGTGTAGTTGCGGTAGTGTTAGGTCCCTCCAAAACTGTTCTTTTTTCCCTGGGTCAATGTCTTGAGAGTCATATAAGTATGAGTAATAAGAAGTAAATGCCTGTTGTATATCAGGGTCGCGAGTGAGAGTAGTGTCCCCATCTTTGATTGCTATGATGGTATTTGGTTTTCTATCTAACCTCGTGAGTCTTGCTAGCAATTTCCCCGTGCGGTTTCCATATCGATAGTATCTGGCTTGTGAGCAATTCTGAGCAGCAGTCGTTGTCTGAATGAGGTATGTGTCCCTAAGGCTTTTAACTTCTCAGTATTTGAGTCTGTGCTGTTCAGTGGGGTTGCGCAAGTACTTATTCCTGGCATTAAGCAGCTGGCGTAGAAGTAGTTCTCCCCTCATTCTACGTGTTTTTTAAACTTTGGCAGCGTATGTTGTCACCACTCCCCTCAGCACCGCCTTTGCTAATTCCCAGAAAAGTGAGATATCATTTAGGTGTTGGGTATTTAATTCCTTATAAGCTAGCCATTCTCCAATCAAGAATTTGCGCAAGTTTAGATCATGGTATAAGTGTGTTGGGAATCTCCATCTGCGTGTACTTCTATGTGGTACCCTTGTGTCTATGTTCAATGAGACTGGTGCATGGTCAGAAATTGTTATAGGGTCAATCTTAGTGTCTACAATACGAGGGCAAAGGGAGCTGGCAACCAGAAAGTAATCTATTCGAGACATAGTCGTCTTTGCTGGGTGCAAACAGGTGTAATCCCGAGCCTCTGGGTTCCTGTCTCTTCAGACATCCGAGAGGGCTAGGCTGTTCCTAAAATTCAACAAGATACGGGTTTCTCTCTTCTAGCTCTTCCATATTATTTGCTGTTGTGAGGTGGTAGTTGGGTCGCGGAACCTGTCTGCTGGTGTGTGTGGTGCTATATTGAAGTCCCCCCCCCCACCACCAGTGGAAGGTCTGAGAACTGGATAAGTCTGGTCTGTAGTTGAGTCATAAATTCTTTCTTTTCAGTGTGTGGGCCATACACCCCGCAGAGCACCATGTGCATTGCCCCTATTTTTAATTTGACTATCAGATATCTTCCCTCTGTGTCTGTTGTAGTTTGTGTGACCGTGTAGTTTAAACCTTTATGGAAGAGTATCGCCACCCCCCCAACCCTGTTTGAGTTTTTGATGTTCTTTCTGTGAGAGGTGTGTTTCTTCTAGTATAGCTATATCTGTCTTTATGATGTTCAGCTGTCTGAGTATCGCTTTTCTCTTTATTGGGGATGTGATCCCTCCGACATTCCATGTGGTTATCTTCATTTTGCGCTCAGATATATGTCTGTTAGGTGTGTCCGATTACAGTGTCTGAGGCCAAGATATCTGTTGTGAGGCAAGAATGTTGCAAAGTGTGTGTGGGCAGGTGGTACTCACTGTAATGTGGATCAGGTCAGATTCTCCTCTCTTCCCCCCAGAGTGGCACCCAGAGGTAAGACAATCAGCTCTCTCCTCCTTCCTTAAAGTACAATTGGTTATTACTAGCAACAAACAGTTTAAACAACCATAAGGAATAGACAACAAAAATCAACAAAAATCAACAAAAATTGTTACCTCCTCCCCAACAAACCCAATTTGTCAACCCTGAACTAATATTCTAATCCAGCAATATCAGGAGGGGTTCCCCCCCCCTCACTTTGTAAGGATATATTTCTTGTGTGCTGTAATTTTACCAGTCCTTTATAATTGACAGTCTTCTGTCTAAGCAGCCAATAGCTCCGATTCTAAGCAGCAGAGTCGTCTTCATTTTCATTTTCACTTTGCTGTTCTTCATTCTCCCTTTGTAGGTGAAGCTTCAGCAGATTGGGGGAGTCAAAGAACAAAGGACCCCTTGCAGTATGGAGTCTCAATCTTGCTGGAAATAGCAGGGCTGCCGTTCTACCTTGTTCCAGTAATTGTTTGCAATATGGTGAAAATTTTCGTCGTCTGGCAGCCACTGCCACAGAGTAGTCCTGGAACAGGTATATCCATTTCCCATTGTATTCTAGTGTGGGGACTTTCGGTATGCTTGCAAGATAGATACTTTGTCTTTAAAATTAAGGTATTTCACCATGACTTGGCTTGGTGGTTGGTTTTTCTCGTTCTGCTTTGTTTGGTCACCCACTCTGTGCGCCCTTTCCACTATGTACGGTAGAGACTCTTTAGGAATGTTAAGCAAACCCGTCAGGGTACTCTCTGCAAACTCTACTAGTTGTGGGCCTGGTAGTGACTCCGCTATGCCCACTATCCTCAGGTTGTTTTGGCCCACAGCCGCTCATTCTGCTGTTGTAGAGTGTGGACATGGGCTTCAGTTTCTCTATGCCGATTTTCCCCATCTGCGATTTTCTGCTCTGCCTGCGTCAGCCTACCATTAAAGGTCTTAACTTCTGCTGTCAGAGAGTCCATGCCAGTTTGATGCTGGTCAATCTTTGGCAAGAAGAGCGCTGAAATCTGAGACACAATTGGGTGAGTGTCCATGTGGCTGGCAGGTGCCATGTCCTCTGCTTGTCCTAGGGCTTGTTGGTATGAATCGTAGTACTTTTGCATACAGTTCCAAGAGTCCCACAGTTGCTATCTCAACTGTGCGCTATAAAGACAGGGTAGCAAATAAGATCTAGAGAAATAATGGAGCAGTGGCAGTGGCAATCAGTGGCAATCAAGTTGATCAGCAACGTGTGATTAGCGGTGGGTGAGTGAGGGGGTGGAAGCCATTGTGTCTTAGCTGTGCATCCTGGGACTCAGCGGTAAACCTTTTTATTAAGCTGTTATTTAATTAGGCAGAGCACCGGTACGGATTATGTAAGCGCCCCTTCAGGTGAGGCGAGGTTGGGCTAGTTAAAGTATTCACCAGTGAATTTATGGCTGTGCTACAGGATCTTGTGCTGCAACTTTGTGTTTACATGTCTTGAGGCTTTTGAATGACCAGAAAGGGGGGAGTCTGTTCCTGTTAATTAAGTTTTTCTGCGTCTTAGAGTGTGAGTAATAGCTGGTTTCTTGCTTAAGGTGTCCCTTTAACCGCCCCTTACACTTCTTTTCCCAGTTAGTTGGTGCTGTGTAGCAGCAATTATGCTCTGCACCTGCCCTAATGTCTTTGGGCCAAAAGGTGACTATTATTTATTAGGTCTGTTGCTTATGCCTAGTGTCTCTGTCTTGTAGTTAAGGTTCCAGGTATGAGAGCAGGGAATTTAATCTTGGGCCTGTTGTGCAATTTCAGCTTCCCAGTTGCTGCTTCCCCCTTTTTTTTTAAATGTCTGCCTTCTGAACTGTTAGCGGATGTGTAGCCAAGTTAGACTGGTATTGTGTGTGCAGCTCTTGGACCTTAACTTGTGGTCTAATGCTGGGATGTGTGTTATTAATTGGTGCGTCACACACTTTCACTATCCCCTTTGGCTGATAAAAAATGGCGCTTAACCGCCAAAACTTTGACTCACCCCATGACCGGGTCGGTATCTCCTCAACTATCCCCAAACACCTAGAGGGGGGTATCTGTGGATCTGTAGCTGTCCTCCACTATGTGACTGGGCTTTCGCTATATCGCTGCTATGTCCGCAGCTTAGCCCCTCCGCTCCGCTCCTTTCAAATGCCCCTTCTCGGTGAGGAAGTCAGATGTCAGACTCCTTGCCTTTGTCACTCCGGGTAGGGGAACGAATCTCCTGCCAAGGATTGTGGCTTTATCGGGCTTTTTGGATATATTTCGGCAGTCAGCAGTTGTTAAGAGACCGGAGCTCCTCTCTCCTGCTTCCACTCGCTATGCCCGCCCACCGGAAGTCTCAATCATTGCTTTTTAAAGAGGAATCACTCTCCTCCTTAGCCTATCGTGTGAAATGGAAAACTTATATTTACTCCTAAAATTGCTTGAGGCTCAAAATTGTGGCTGTTGCTAATAAATATTTGAAACATTTTAGCTAATATTGATAGAGAAATTGGACATTTAATATATTTACATTTTAATTATCTCCCAAAACTTATTGGCACTCTATTTCATATATATGGTTTACATATTCACTTTCAAATACATAAAGAGAAATTTCTTGAGGGATATACACATTAGCCCAGAAACGGTGCAAAATTCAGCTCCTCATTCATAGCTCTAGGTTTAAGGCATCCCAAATTAAAGATCCATTTGCATTCCTCATTGAAGGAGGATTTTGTCAAGGTTGCCTTTTCTATCCCCTAAATCAACCAATTCTAGACCTCTAAATTGTAACTCCTCATTACTATAATGATTTATGAAGAAATGCCTAGCTACACTGCTATACTTAATACATTTATTTTTAATGTCCCGTTTATGTTCTTTTATATGTTCCTTGAGTTCATGGTAAGTTTTTCCTACATTTTATACACTTAAAATTTCCCTATACTTAATACATTTATTTTTAATGTCCTGTTTATGTTCTTTTATATGTTCCTTGAGTTCATGGTAAGTTTTTCCTACATAAACACTGGGACAATTGATATATTTACATTTTAATTATCTCTCAAAACGTATTGGCACTCTATTTCATATATACGGTTTACATATTCACTTTCAAATACATAAAGAGACATTTCTTGAGGGATATACACATTAGCCCAGAAACGGTGCAAAATTCAGCTCCTCATTCATAGCTCTAGGTTTAAGGGATCCCAAATTAAAGATCCATTTGCATTCCTTTTGAAGGAGGATTTTGTCAAGGTTGCCTTTTCTATCCCCTAAATCAACCAAGCCTCCTTCTTGAATTTATTAGCATCAGTACAATTCCTACAGTGCCTTAAGAACTGGCCCTGGGGTACTTTTCCTAAAGGTCTCTGTCATTATCTCTGTGCCATTTTTCATTATTTTTAAATCCAGGAATGGTATTTCCTCAACACTATATCAATGCGTAAACTTTAGATTAAATTTGTTGTCATTTAATCTTGTCATGAAGGTTTCTAATTCTTCCTTACTATCCTCCCAGAACATTACCATCTCATCGATAAATTTATGTCGTTCCTCTTATCTGTTCATAGTACCTTTTATCAAATACAAAGTAGTTATGATTCAGAACAAATCACAGGAGATTTGTTACAAACTCTGCATGTTTGTCATATTTCTTACCTCATTCACTTAAATTTGTTAATTATCACAATACCTGTTTCATGCGGGATCGAGGAATAAAGAGCTTCATTGTCTATGGTTACCAAGATAGTCTCCTGTTTTACATACATCCCATTTAGTTTTTTCAAAACGTCCAAAGTATCTTTTACATAAGATGGTAAGGTAACTAAAAATGGACGCAGACAGTAATCCACATACTGTGAAATATTCTCTGTAAGGGAATTAATCCCTGAGACTATGGGTCTACCAGGGGGGATTCATTTTTTTTATTAATCTTTGGGATCATGTAAAATGTCACTACTATTGGAAATTTTATGTTGAGGAAATCAAATTCACATTTATTAATTAGGCCTTTAGTTAAAGCCTCTTTTAGATTTTTTTTCAATTCATCTTTATACATCTCTGTTGGATCATTTTTTAAACGTTTACACTGATTCACATTATTTAGTTGTTTTTTACATTCTTTCAGGTAGTCCTTAGCGTTTTGTATCACTATGTATCACTTCCCCCCTTTATCTGTAGGCTTGATAACCACAGACATATCAGCTCTTAAACCCCTCACTGCTTTCTTTTCATTAAACAATAGGTTGTCCTTCATACAAAATGAGTAAGTCCTTTCTATGATGTATTTTTCAACTAATTTGACAAAGTTGTGGACTGAAGGGACAGTAGATAGAGCTTGCATAAATTCCAATTTTTTAGACAGATTGCTAAATTCTATCGACTAAGTATCTTCTTCCCCAGTTGATTGTGTACTAGATGTCCAATATTTTAATAAAAGCCTGTCCAGCATATCCAGTGTGGCTGCCTGTACTTTATCGTGGTGTATTTTACCTAGTACAATTGTTCTTGCAAAAAAGATTAACATCCTTGAAGGCCGTGAATCTGTCACATTTATTGGTTGGTGCAAAGGTAAGCCCCTTTTCCAAAACTTTTATTTAGTCAGCCTTGATCTGTTTATGTGACAGGTTCACTACCTTAATGCCATCAGTTTTTCCTACTTTTTTTTTATTCCTCAGAGGGTATCTCCCTTTCTCTTTGGATTGGTTGTTTTCTTTTCATGCTTCCTCTTCTGATTCTTTTAAAGAGGAAATCTTATTCTGTAAAAAAATTCCCTCTTCTATTTCTCCTATTTGAGTTATTCCTTTGTCTCCTATTACCCCTTCCTGACACCTCTGAATCTGAGCTACTTGAGTACAATTGAGTAATATCATATACTTTGTTTTCCTGGTAATCATTCCAATCCCTTTTTCTTAAAAACTTAATCTCTTCCTGAATATTTCTCAAATAATTTTTAACTACTGCCATTAACTTAGTATATTGTTCTTCACCTTGCCATTGCTCTAGTTGTGTACTTAAATTGTGTATTTCCTCTTGAACTCTCTTGAGCCTAAGATCATTATCTTCTCTCATCAATCTCATCCAGTTGAAAGAGCAATCACTGGCAAAGTCTTCCCATTTATAAAAAAATCACTTACAATTGGTTCATTTAGATTATTTCCTGGTCTCTTTCTTATTCGTAACCCCCTTGGGATCATTTTTGATTCCAGATATTTATCAAAGCTAGTTACCTCCCATTTTAGTTTTTGTTCTTTAAATATTTTTATTTTGTATTTTTTGAATACTTTAAATATATTGGAAGTACCCTCAGTGATTGCCCCTTCCTCTGTCTGATTAATTGACACTGAAAAAGTGTCATTAATATCAAAGTCCCATTCTGTTTTGTTTATTTCTGCCATCTCTCCCTTTGTATACATTGCTATCTACACGAGTGTGCCTGAATCTATTCTGTGCTCTAGTCTTTAGAAAGAAAGGCCTCTTATTGAGGTCCAGTAATTAATGTAATATATAATACAAGACTGGCACCAGAAAAAATGAGAAATCCTGGTTAATGCTCACCTGAGGCATAATTTCATTAAATACAGAAGAAAAAAAGGAGAATTGACTCCTGTGGAGAGGGAGAGTCACACAAAGCTACCCACCCCTACACAGGGCAATCAACTAATCCACAAGCAATAAAAGTCACATCAAGTCCACAGGACTACATTAGAAGGGTACCCTTAATTTATCAGGGAGCTCCCTGTCTATTATGCTCCAGAGTTAAGTGATTCATTCAATGTTCCTGTGTATCCCAATACCACTTTTTACTTATGCATATGTAAGAATGGCCCTATAAAGATCTTTAATGTGCACCCCACCGCTGCAACACTGGTAGCCAGAATCTGGATGGGTTAATGATGCAAAATAAAGCTTAGTCCAGCAAGCAATACTTTGCTACATGCAGAAAACCACCATGTTCCAAGTTTGATTAGGAATATACCTCAGGGCCTGTACTTAAGGCACCGTAGGAATTGTACTGATACTAAAAAATTCAAGAAGGAGGCAAAGGAATTGCAAGTGAGATTCCTGGAGAGAGGATATCCACAGAAATCCCTTACTAAAAACTATTGTAGGGCAAAAGAAAGCAATAGAGAGAATTTATTATACAGGGTCAATTTATTAAGGTACGGACGGACAGGATACACTGTATCTGGTGAACTGCTGGGGGTGTCAATCAACCCGATCGTATCCGATCGGGCTGATTGCTGTCAGCCACTTCAGAGGTGGCAGATGAGTTTAGGACCGCTGCTTCTTAACTTCCGCTGCAGGCAGACCTGAGGCGGAGTGGGTCGGAAGCAGCGTACGCTTCTTCATAAATCGACCCCTATGAATCTAAATTAGATGACAATCAGAAAGTAATTAGATTTATTAACACGTACAATGACCAATGGTACAAATTAATTTCAATTCTACACAAACACTGGCATGTTCTCACTTTAGACCCAGCTATAGCAAATATGGTATTTAAAAGATAGACTAGTAAGCAATCTATATAAGGATGGAAAAGATGAAATGTGGCTATCAAAATATAAAAGTTAAGAGGGAAATTTTAAGTGTATAAAATGCTTTGTTTGTGACAATATGCTAACAGGTTGTACATTCTATGATAATGAATTAAACAGCATAGAATTAAAGGCCACATAACATGTAGAACAGAGGGAGTGGTGTATATGCTCCAATGTAATTGTCCCAGTGTTTATGTAGGAAAAACTTACCATGAACTCAAGAAACATATAAAAGAACATAAACGGGACATTAAAAATAAATGTATTAAGTATAGCAGTGTAGCTAGGCATTTCTTCATAAATCATTATAGTAAGGAGGAGTTACAATTTAGAGGTCTAGAATTGGTTGATTTAGGGGATAGAAAAGGCAAATTTGACAAAATCCTCCTTCAATAAGGAATGCAAATGGATCTTTAATTTGGGATGCCTTAAACCTAGAGCTATGAATGAGGAGCTGAATTTTGCGCCGTTTCTGGGCTAATGTGTATATCCCTCAAGAAATTTCTCTTTATCTATTTGAAAGTGAATATGTAAACCATATATATGAAATAGAGTGCCAATAAGTTTTGGGAGATAATTAAAATGTAAATATATTAAATGTCCAATTTCTCTGTCAATATTAGCTAAAATGTTTCAAATATTTATTAGCAACAGCCACAATTTTGAGCCTCAATCAATTTTAGGAGTAAATATAAGTTTTCCATTTCACCCGATAGGCTAAGGAGGAGAGTGATTCCTCTTTAAAAAGCTACAATTGACTATTATGTCATCAAATCAAGCTGGACAAAACCCGTGCAGCTACTCAATTGCTCCACAGGACGCACCACAATACCTGTAAAGGCCTCAACCCGACTACGGTAAAAGGTGATGCTTAAAACCAGAAGAGAGATGTGGCACCAGGGACCCCACGTAAGTCTGTAACGGACAGTACACATGAAATGAACTCTCGAAAGGAAAGGGTAAGACATAACGGCAGACATGGCTTCACTTACTACACTGAGAGAGGCATTGCTTCTTTGCGGACCAGAGGACTGCTGACCCACCTAGATCTGGGGAGTATGTATTGCAGTTATGGTCTTTTACTGGAGGGTTATGCTTAAGGACTGAGCTGCTATCCTTTACTAATCATGCTGACAGAGGCGTTGCTTGCTGGACTAAGCTTTATTTTGCATAATTAACCCATCTAGATTCTGGCTACCAGTGTTGCAGCCGTGGGGGTCCACATTGAAGATCTTTAAAGGGCCATTCTTACGTATGCATAAGTAAAATGTGGTATTAGGATACAGAGGAAAATTGAATGAATCACTTAACTGTTGAGCATAACAGTAAATTAAGGGTACCCTTCTAATGTAGTCCTGTGGACTTGATGTGACTTTTATTGCTTGTGGCTTAGTGTTATTAGTAGGAATAAAATTAGATTGTGTTGCATATCGCTAGTATTGTCTCAATTTAACTAATTATTTTCCTCTAGGTTTGTGCCAGATAAGGGTATACTTAATTGCCCTGTGTAGGGTTGCGTAGTTCTGTGTAACTCTCCCTCTTAACGTGAGTCAATTCTCTTTTTGTGTGTTTTGTGTGTGTGTGTATAGATATGTGCACATATGTATTTATGTATCAGGTATATATAGAAATATACATTGCATATACAGTATATTATTATTATTATTATTATTATTCTTTATTTATAAAGCACCAACAGATTCTGCAGCGCTGTCCATGGGTACAAACATAAATGTACAGTACAATACAATATAAAAGACACCAGACAAAGTTTAACAAACAAATACAGGGGGAATTGAGGGTCCTGTTCTTGTGGGAACTTACAATCTAGATGCTTTTTGGGAATTGGGTTTCTCAATGCTTTAATGCTTTTATGACATTTGACAAAGGTGTTGTTAGACACCAGAACATTATGTCGCTTTTTATGATGGACTGAAATTAAAAGTTACTTTTTATGAAGAACAGCGAGTGCCTTTTTGATGGGATGGTATATATATATATATATATATTTATACAGAGAGAGAGAGAGAGATAGAGAGAGAGAGATACATATGTAAATAGTCCAAGGACTCTGCACA
Organism: Bombina bombina; assembly: GCF_027579735.1. Taxonomy (NCBI): domain Eukaryota; kingdom Metazoa; phylum Chordata; class Amphibia; order Anura; family Bombinatoridae; genus Bombina; species Bombina bombina. Next base: position 208,604,465 of record NC_069504.1, on the reverse strand, counting down.
CACTTTAAATCCAAAACGTTGCCCGGGGTGCATTCAAAGAGTACACATAGGAAGAAGTAAGGAACGCACGTCTTATCCATATATATATATATATTTCTATATATATATATATAGAAATATATATATATGCTTTTTGTGCATTGCGTTTCTCAATTTAGATCTTAACATGGTGGGGTTAGCGCACATGAGAACTTTGGATTCTTAGGGTGCATTTTTGAAATGTTACATATAAAATAAAAATGAATATAAATTATAATAAATGAATAAACATGCTGTAAATATATATAGATATATTCTATGGATTATTTAGAATATTTACAGTTAGGGATCAGGAAATTGAAGGTAATGAAATTAAATAAACTGAAACTAGGGTGAAATATAATTGCATGATTGCATAGTATTAAAACCCTAAATACATTTGATCATCTACTGGAAAATATTTGAGAATACATTCCAAGTAGCACCCTTAAAATACCCCTATACACATCAAAAAATGTGCCTGGAATAAAGCCATGATTACAGAAATAGGGCAAAATTATAGAAGAAAATATAAACAGATTAGAATTAGTAGCAATGATAATAGAGATGTAGAAACATTATTCCATGTCAACACCAAGGTAAGAAAAGCAGTAGAAAATATGGGGGTCGATCACAATCCTTTAAAAAATTGAATCCAATGATTTTCTATAGAAATTCAACATTAAAGTCTATGGAGAATTTTGTAGATAAATCATTTGACAGGTTTTTACTAAAAGGTTGTGATAGATCCCATAGTCATCTTATAGTATTTGCTCATATTAGAAAGTTTAAGAAGGTCTGATAATAGACCCAGTTTGTCAATATTAACAACATAACCATTTGTTGCACTTGTAAAAACCAAATAGCAAACTGTCTTCTATAAGAAATGAAAGAATAATGGCGGTTAGGGAGTTTAAATGTTGTAAGGGGTTACGGGGGGTTAGTAATAGCAGGATAATGGTTAGCTTAGGGGTTTGGTTGGCTACAGGGCATTTTATTTGTTTTTAATGAATTTAATTAACAAACTAATTTTTAACAAATTTTGTCCAAAAGGAATAAAGTGCCTAACAAGATATGGACAATCTATTGAAAGTAAATGCGACCAAATTTGCAATTGTCCGATTAGCTTGACTAAAGTCCCCACATAATAGGTTAGGGCTAAATAAAAAGTCGCACTAAACACAACATAAATACATTAAAATAAAGTGTTACACTCATACACAATATAATAACAATTATTTATATAAATATTCAAAATAAAGTTATAAGGGTTAAAAGGTATATAGCATATTGCAAGGTATTTTTATAGAAAGAGCTATATTGTATATATACAGTACATACATACATTCCATACAGCTCTGGAAAAAATTAAGAGACTACTCCAATGTTTTCTTAAATCAGCATCTCTACATATATGGCAGCGATTCCATTCCAGTGTCTGTGTCTGTTTAATTCCAACACAGGCACAAATCATTCTGCTTTATAAGATACTGATTAGGTGATCCCCTGAACCAAATCTTATTTAATGAGGACTAGTATAAGAACCACTGCTGTGGTCATCACTATCCTCTTGCAATAGGACCAGCTGAATGGCAAAAACAGTCACCTAGATTACGAGTTTTGCGTTAGAGGCTGTGCAGTGCTAACGAGCAGTTTTGTCTCACCGCTCACTTACCTACAGCGCTGGTATTACAGGTTTTCAGAAACCCGTCGTTAAAAGACCAGAAGTGAGCTTTGAGCAAAATTTTTGCTCATTACCGCACTCCAATACCAGTGCTGCTTAAGTCAGCGGTGAGCTGGTGTAACGTGTTCGTGCACGATTTCCCCATAGGAATCAACGGGGAGAGCCGACTGAAAAAAAGTCTAACACCTGCCAAAAAGCAGCGTAAAAATCCTTAACGCAGCCCCATGGATTCCTAGGGGAAATAAAAGTTATGTCTACACCTAACACCCTAACATGAACCCTGAGTCTAAACACCCCTAATCTTACACTTATTAACCCCTAATCTGCCGCTCCGGACACTGCCGCCTCCTACATTATATGTATTAACCCCTAATCTGCTGCCCCCAGCATCGCTGACACCTACATTATATTTATTAAATATTCCATCAAACCAGGAAATAGGCTACAGAATGGAGACATTAGACAGAGACCCTATATATTTTACTACCAAGTATAGTAGACAATTCTACCAAATCTGTAGAATAATCAGAAAGTACCTACCAGTTCTTAAAGGAGACACAACACTAAAACACAAAATGGATAACATAATCAAGTTCACAGCTAAGAAGGCCACTAACATAGGCGATATAGTTAAGAAAAAATTTCACAAAAAAATAGAGTTGCGTACCAGCTTGCTGACACCATCTACTGTTTTTTACAGATGCGGACATGTCCGCTGCAAAAGCTGTGACTACACTAATCCGAGCAAAACAGGAAAGACATACCATATTAAGAACAGGATAAATTGTACATCTATATTTGCCATTTATTTGGTAAGAGAGAAGTCTACTGGATTTTTACATTAGCAACAAGGTCACCCACAGGTATCAATAAGAGATATGATGTTAATCTATTCATAGACTAATACACAGAAATCAAATATATGACTGGAGTCCTCATTCTAAGTTCACCTAAACTAAGTCTCTTAATTAATTAAAAATTAAAAATAATCAAAAATGATTATATACATTTTTTTTCATATACGGATAAGATTTCTTATACACAGATAAGATTTCTTAGTTGAATCATCAGTATTTTATACATACTGTATATTTGAACTCCTGATTGCCTTTAGAACTATCAGTTAATATCTATGTATCCACACAATCTATTAGATCATATAATGGATGAACGTTCTGAATCTATTTAAATGAAGTGTCTAACAACACTATCAATATTAGCTATCTACAATAGTAGTCACAGCCAGTCCTACTTTCTCCAGTCTCACCAATTGGATCTCCTTGTACCTTAGTGAGGAATAGAAGAAGAATAAATGCTTTGGGGATCAATCCCACTCCGTTGTTTGATCTAATACTATACTTATGTCCTTAATACATATATGTAATTTACATAGGACTATAATGCACTATTAAAAACATAGTGGGATCCCCCCCAAGCAATATCCCAAGATAATATTCAGTTTTAATGTACAATTGTAATATTTTAAACTTAGAAGAATTTCCAATTAGGTCATCAGGTCTTCTTATTCATGTCTTCATTCTTACCGTAACCTTATGTATTTATGTGTATATTCATTTATTTTGTTTATTTTATTTTATTTTCTTAAAGTGTAAGTAATTTCTTTTCACATTGTTGTGATAAGTTGTGATAAATTGTATGAAACACTAAGCTTACATGTTCTTATATACCATTTGAAACATAAGTCTTCTAACACAACAGTGTATCATCCTAAAGAGTTAAAACTTTGGCATACACAGCTGAGCCTATGGGACTCACCTACTATTTGGACCAACCTAATTTTGTCCTATTGGCTGATTCAGCCTATTTAGGCTCACCTGTGGCACCCAAACTACTATCTCTGATAGTGAACATGCACGAAACATGTCAGATAGTTTGAGCTGTTCTTGATATCTACCATCTATATGAATAAACTCTACTGAAGCACTGGCTACCTGTCCGGACCTGTCCTTTTTTTGTTCTCCTGATTATATTTATTAACCCCTAATCTGCCGCCCCCAATGTCGCCGACACCTACATTATATTTATTAACCCCTAATCTGCCGCCCCCAATGTGGCCGCCACTATAATAAAGTTATTAACCCCTAAACCTAAGTCTAACCCTAAACCTAACACCCGCTAACTTAAATATAATTTAAATAAATCTAAATAAATATTCCTATCATTAACTAAATTATTCCTATTTAAAACTAAATACTTACCTATAAAATAAACCCTAAGCTAGCTACAAAATAACTAATAGTTACATTGTAGCTAGCTTAGGGTTTATTTTTATTTTACAGACAAGTTTGTATTTATTTTAACTAGGTAGAATAGTTATTAAATAGTTATTAACTATTTAATAACTACCTAGCTAAAATAAATACAAAAGTACCTGTAAAATAAAACCTAACCTAAGTTACAATAACACCTAACACTACACTATTAAATAAATTTTATAAATGAATTTACTAAATTAAATACAATTAAATAAATTACATATAATTAGCTAAATTAAATTAAATTAGCTAAAGTACAAAAAAACCCACTAAATTACAGAAAATAATAAACAAATTACAGATAGCCCTATTAAAATAAAAAAAAGCCCCCCCAAAATGAAAAAAAAAAACCCTAGCCTAAACTAAACTACCAATAGCCCTTAAAAGGGCCTTTTGCGAGGCATTGCCCCAAAGGAATCAGCACTTTTACCTGTAAAAGAAAATACAAACAACCCCCCAACAGTAAAACCCACCACCCACACAACCATCCCCCCAAATAAAATACTATCTAAAAAAAACTAAGCTCCCCATTGCCCTGAAAAGGGCATTTGGATGGGCATTGCCCTTAAAAGGGCAGTTAGCTCTTTTGCCGCCCAAAGTCCCTAACCTAAAAATAAAACTCACCCAATACAACCTTAAAAAATCCTAACACTAACCCCCTGAAGATCGATTTACCAGGAGACGTCTTCATCCATGCCGGGCCGAAGTCCTCAACGAACCCGGGAGAAGTCTTCATCCAAGCCGGACGAAGTGGTCCTCCAGACGGGCAGAAGTCTTCATCCAGATGGCATCTTCTATCTTCATCCATCCGGCGCAGAGCGGGTCCATCTTAAAGACATCCGACGTGGAGCATCCTCTTCTGCCGACGGACTAACGACAAATGAAGTTACCTTTAAGTGACGTCAATCCAAGATGGCGTCCCTTAGATTCCGATTGGCTGATAGAATTCTATCAGCTAATCAGAATTAAGGTAGAAAAAATCCTATTGGCAGATGCAATCAGCCAATAGGATCGAAGTTCAATCCTATTGGCTGATTCAATCAGCCAATAGGATTGAGCTGGCATTCTATTGGCTGTTCCAATCAGTCAATAGAATGTGAGCTCAATCCTCTGCTCTGGCAATGTTCCCAACTCTAAGGATTGATTTTTCCAGCAGGACAATGCTCCATGGCACAAAGCCAGGTCAATTAAAGTGTGGATGGAGGAGCAGCAGCTCAAGACCCTATCATGGCCAGCCCAATCTCCAGACCCAAACCCCATTAAAAACCTCTGGAATGCGATCAAGAAGAAAATGGATGGTCACAAGCCATCAAACAAATCCAAGCTGCTTGAATTTTTGCGCCAGTAGGCTATAAAGTCCCTCAACAGCTATGTGAAAGACTGGTGGAGAGCATGCCAAGACGCACAAAAGCTGTGATTGAAAATCAGAGTTATTCCACCAAATATTGATTTTTGAACTCTTGGTAAGTTTAAACATTATTATTGTGTTGTTTAAAAATGAGTGGTCTCTTAATTTTTTCCAGAGCTGTATGTATATACTGCATGTATATACATGTGTATTTATGTTATATGTGTATATATGTTTATACATACATATATACAAACATAAACACATATTTACATATATATGCACCTATATACATATGAATATATACTTTGGAGCCCTTTCAACTAAAATAACTGAAAGCAAGAAAAAAATATTTTACATTCCAATGTTCTTCACATAGGGTAAAAATGTTCTATGTTTTACTGTGCAATGTACTGTAAATATTTCACATTCCAATGTTCTTCACATAGGAGAAAATGTTCTAACTTTTAAATAGATATTCCTATATATCTGTATATACCCATATATACTGTATATATATATATATATATATATATATATATATATATATATATATATACATACATATATATATATATATATATACACACAGTTGGTATTGGAAAGAATCACCCTCCTTGAAAATAATCACATTTTGTTGCTTTGCAGCCTGAAATGAAAACAAAGTTTTTGTTTATCCAGTTGTAATTACTTAGTGCAACTTAGAACATCCAAGTGAAAGATATAACACCAGCATGTCAGGAAAAAATAAAGACAATTCAAAAACAGAATCATTGAGTTGCAAAAAGGATCAGTATTTTGTTGAACCACCTTTTGCTTTAATTACAGCCTTTAGTCTGTTGGGATATGTCTCTACTAACTTTTCACATCTAGACTGTTCAATATTTGCCCACTCTTCTTTGCAGAACTGCTCCAGTTCAGTTACATTTGATGCTGACCGTTTGTGGACTGCAGTCTTCAAGTCATGCAACAGATATTCAATGGGATTTAAGTCTGGGCTCTGACTAGGCCATGCAAGGATATTCACCTTTTCTCCTTCAACCACTGTGTGGTCATTTTTGCTGTGTGCTTTGGGTCATTTTTATGTTGGAAGGTAAAGCTTCTTCTCATTGACAACTTCCTGGCAGAGGGCAGCAGATTTTCCTCAAGAATTTGATGGTATTTTGCCCCATCCATTATTTCTTCTATCCTGACAAGTGCTCCAGTGCCTGTGGCAGAGAAACACCCCCATAACAGGATATTACCTCCTCCATACTTTACTGTAGGTATGGTGTTATTTGGATGGTTAGCTGTATTGTATTTCCTCCAGACATACAGTTTGTTGTTGAGGTCAAAATTCAATTTTAGTCTCATCTGACCATAACACCTTTTTCCATGTAGCCTCAAAATGTCCTGTGGCCTCAAAATGGCAAAGCTTAGTCATGACTGCATGTGGCCTTTCTTCAGGAGTGTTTTTTTTTTCTTGCAACACTCCCATACAAGCCACATTTGTGGAGAATTTGTGATATTGTTGTCACATGCACACAATGACCACTCTTTGTCATAAATTCCTGCAATTGCTGCAGGGTTGCTGTGGGCCTCTTGGTAGCCTCTCTGACCAGTTTCCTCCTGGCTCTTTCATCCAGTTTGGAGCGACATCCTGATTCAGAGAGGGTCTGTGTTGTACCTAATAATTTCCACTTCTTAATAATAGACTTCACTGTGTTTCTAGGCATTGATAAAGCCTTTGATAATTTCTTTTATCCATCTCCTGACTTGTGCTTGTCCATAACATTATCCCAGGGATCTTTTGGCAGTGTCTTGCCACCCATAGTTGATTGTTTGCTTCAGTTTCACTATCAGGGACTGAGATGCTCAAGGAAAGCTATTTTCATGCTGAGCTAATCAATATGCCCACAGCTGATCACAGTTGAAGTTCAAATGGCTTTGTGTGCTGTTGAGAAGGTGATTAGCTACACTGTATTGAGTTTACAAGTAATTTTAGGAGGGGTGATCCTTTTTGCAACTCAGTGATTCTGTTTTTGAATTGTATTTTTGCCTGATATGTTGGTGTTATATCTTTAACTTGGATGTTATAAGTTGCACTGAGTAATTACAACTGGATAACTAAAAACTGTGTCTGTCTTTATTTTTAAGGGGGTGATTCTTTTCAATACCCACTGTATGTATGAGTTACGCCATTTACCCCATACACCACCACTCAACTCACAGCAGGATCCGACCTCCATGTGAGACCTTTGCTCACGGCGTGCTCCTCCAGCACCCAATGATGACGTCACTACAGATTTTTAATGCCATGGAAATAGGAGCAGACCAGTGCTGTTAAATTAACAATGTCATCAACAAAAGGAAATGCTGGATCCAAGTGTAAAGATAAAAAAGTCTATACTTTATTAAATTCCAATTAATAAGCAGAGGGCTCACATGTAGAAAAACGTGGGATAGAGAAACAACGGCTTACGTGTTTTGGCTGTGAGACGTAAACATAGCCTATGACTATGGCTCACAGTCGAATACGCATTAACCGTGTTGCTCTATCCCACCTTTTTTCTACATGTGAGCCCTCTGTCCTTTTTAATTGGAATTTAATAAAGTATAGGCTTTTATCGTTACACTTGGTTCCAGTGTTTCCTTTTGTGGATTACATATTTAATATGCAAAACCTGAAGCCTAAAGTAAATTACAATACAAAACATAAAGTATAAATACAACAAAACTCTACTGTCATGCAGTACTAAATTGTATTGTGCTTGCCTCTCCTTCACATCCAGAAATGTAAGGAATGTCCCTTAGAGAAATACAGCAAAATTGACCTTTCTAGAATCATGTGAAAGATTTTCCAGTGCTAGAAGAACATTTTAGTTAATCTCATCTGAGCTGAGAGCTTTAGAAAATCAGCCCCTAAAAGAGAATAAGCCAAGATGCATAATATTATGACATTTATGAGTGCTTACAAGTGGAGCGCCAAAATATTAGCATTGTTGTGCATTAATATTGTTCAAGCTCAATCAATACAGTTTCTATTTCCATATTAAAGTGATCAGTCATATAATAGAACCCCTGAGGGTGTTAAGGCGAGGGTGTGCAAACATTGGAGTTTCATGTTGTTCTGTGCTATACCATTATATATATATATACAGTATATATATATATATACAGGTAGCCCTCAGTTTACGCCGGGGTTAGGTTCTAGAAGGAATGGTTGTAAATCAAAACTGTTGTAAATTGAAACCCAGTTTATAATGTAAGTCAATGGGAAGTGAGGGAGTTAGGTTCCAGGCCCCTCTCAAAATTGTCATAAGTAACACCTAATACATTCTTTTTAAAGCTTTGAAATGAAGACTTTAAATGCTAAACAGCATTATAAACCTAATAAAATAATCACACAACACAGAATATATAATTAAACTAAGTTAAATGAACAAAAACATTTGCTAAACAGCATTATAAACCTAATAAAATAATCACACAACACAGACTTTACTTGCATTTTTCTGCAAACAGTTCTTTCTATGCATTCCAATCTGGACTGATTTATAGACAGGAAGACCTTGTTCCTTTGCAAGCTGCTCGATAGCTCAGGTCTGGTTACACTGATTAATTTCAGCTTGCTTAGCTTGCATATTTTTGCTGCAACACAAGAGGCAGCTCCACCTACTGGCTATTTTAATCAATGCACTGCTTCTCAATGCTTTTCAATAGCAGTCACATGACTGAAAAAAAAGGTTGTTATTCTGAAACGGTGCAAATTGAACCGTTGTAAACCGAGGGCCATCTGTATATATATATATATGTGTGTGTATTTGTATATATATATATATATATATATATATATATATAAATATATATATATATATATATATATATATATATATGTGTGTGTGTATTTGTATATATACTTGTATATATTTGTATAGGGGGTGTCGTAAAAATCATGAGGGAGGTTTAGGAGACAGGCAGATAGTGTTCATACCTCTGTAACACTTCTGTAACGGTCTTTTTAGTCTGTGTTTTAAGATATAATCTGTAAATTCCATCAAATTGGTCAGTATTGCTTCAGACTTGAAAAAGGAAGACATTCTTCCGGAAGCTTGTCATCTTATAAATGTATAGTTAGTCCAATAAAAAGTATCATTGCTCAATGCAATACTCTTGTTATTTTGAGCTAAATCTCTGGACTAACACGGCTACTCCAAATCAATGTGTATATATATATATATATATATATATATATATATATATATAAATATATATATATATATATATATATATATATATATATATATACTGCATATATATATATATATATATATATATATATATATATATAGAATGTAGCAAAAAAGCACTCACTGAACAGTTCCAACTGTAACAAAAATTTTTAATTCAAACTAGTGACGTTTCGGGACAGCAACAGTCCCTTCCTCTATATATATATTTATATATGTGAATATTTGTTATGTGTATATATATATATGTGTAAATAAGAATGTATACATATAAACAGACAGATACATATATATATATATATATATATATATATATATATATATAAACTAGTCCTAAAGCCCATTTACACGGGCCATTTTTTTGCCCTTGCTCTCTCTCCCCCTCTCTTTTGCGCTCTCTCCCCCTCTCTTTTGCGCTCTCTCCCCCTCTCTTTTGCGCTCTCTCTTCCCCCTCTCTTTTGCTCCCTCTCTCTCCCTCTCTTTTGCTTTCTCTCCCCCTCTCTTTTGCACTCTCACCCTCTCTTTTGCTCTCTCTCTCCCCCTCTCTTTTGCTCTCTCTCTCCCCCCTCTCTTTTGCTCTCTCTCCCCCTCTCTTTTGTGCTCTCCCACTCTTTTGCGCTCTCTTCCCCTTTCTTTTGCGCTCTCTCTCGTTCCACCTCTCTTTTGCTCCCTCTCTCCCCCTCTCTTTTGCTTTCTCTCCCCCTCTCTTTTGCTCTCTCCCCCCTCTCTTTTGCACTCTCTCAACCCCTCTCTTTTACGCTCTCTCTCTCCCCCTCTCTTTAGCATTCTCTCTCTTTTGAGCTCTCTCTCTCCCCCCCTCTTTTGCGCGCTCTCTTTCCCCCTCTCTTTTGTGCTCTTTCTCTCCCACTCTCTTTTGTGCACTCTCTCTCCCCCTCTCTTTTGCGCTCTCTCTCTCCCCCTCTCTTTTGCACTTTCTCTCCCCCTCTCTTTTGCGCTCTCTCTCTCTCCCCTCCTCTCTTTTGCTCTCTCTCTCCCCCCCCTCTCTTTTGCTCTTTCTCTCCATCCCTCTCTTTTGCTCTTTCTCTCCATCCCTCTCTTTTGCTCTCTCTCTCTCCCCCTCTCTTTTGCTCTCTCTCTCCCCCCTCTCTTTTGCTCTGTCTCTCCATCCCTCTCTTTTGCGCTCTCTCTCCCCCTCTCTATTGCTCTCTCTCCCCCTCTCTTTTGCTCTCTCCCCCTCTCTTTTTCTCTCTCTCCTCCTCTCTATTGCTCTCTCCTCCCTCTCTTTTGCTCTCTCTCCCCCTCTCTTTTTCTCTCTCTTCCCTCTATTTTGCTCTTTCCCCTCTCTTTTGCTCTCTCTCCCCCTCTCTTTTGCACTCTCACCCTCTCTTTTGCTCTCACTCTCCCTCTCTCTTTTGCTCTCTCTCTCCCCCCTCTCTTTTGCTCTCTCTCCCCTCTCTTTTGCTCTCTCTCCCTCTCTCTTTTGTGCTCTCTCCCCCTCTCTTTTGCGCTCTCTTCCCCTTTCTTTTGCCCTCTCTCTTGCTCCACCTCTCTTTTGCTCCCTCTCTCCCCCTCTCTTTTGCTTTCTCTCCCCCCTCTCTTTTGCTCTCTCCCCCTCTCTTTTGCACTCTCTCAACCCCTCTCTTTTACGCTCTCTCTCTCCCCCTCTCTTTAGCATTCTCTCTCTTTTGCGCTCTCTCTCCCCCCCTCTTTGCGCGCTCTCTTTCCCCCTCTCTTTTGTGCTCTTTCTCTCCCACTCTTTTGTGCACTCTCTCTCCCCCTCTCTTTTGCGCTCTCTCTCTCCCCCTCTCTTTTGCACTTTCTCTCCACCTCTCTTTTGAGCTCTCTCTCCCCCTCTCTTTTGCGCTCTCTCTCCCCCCCCCCTCTCTTTTGCACTCTCTCTCCCCCCCTCTCTTTTGCACTCTCTCTCTCCCCCCCTCAAGATCAAGGAGGATAAGCAGAGAGAAGTGGCCTTTTGATTTTGCTGTAAGTAGGTCGTTGGTAACCTTAACAAATGAACTGTAATCATTTGTAACCATGCCGTGTCTATTCGGCTATGTGAAGAGTTAGTATAACTATTAAAATTTATAGGTAAGTTACTATTCACCAGTAGCTACCCCCAATAATGCCTGAACTCCAGACTACAAACTAAATTAAAACTAGATTGCTGGAAGCTGTCCCCCTGTATTCCTGGCCGATAGCTGGAATCGTCAGCTTCAGGTGCCAGGGACAGCTATAACAGCGTTCTAGGTTAAGAAAAGAAAATACTATTGGCGAGATTACGAGTCTTGCGTTAGCCTTAAAAAGCAGCCGCTTTTTAACGCCCACTGGTATTACGAGTCAGGCAGGAAAGGGTCTACCGCTCACTTTTTTTCCACGATTTTAGCTTACCGCAAAACCCCTTACGTCAATTGCGTATCCTATGTTTTTAATGGGATTTGCCTAACGCCGGTATTATGATCGCCTGAAAAAGTGAGCGGTAGACCCTCTCCTGTCCAGACTCCTACCGCATTTAAAAGTCAGTAGTTAGGAGTTTTATGGGCTGACGCCATAACATAAAACTCTTAACTAAAGTGCTAAAAGTACACTAACACCCATAAACTACCTATTAACCCCTAAACTGAGGCCCTCCCCACATCGGAAACACTTAACTAAAATGTTTAATAAACATATTAACCCCTAAACCGCCGCACTCCCGCCTCGCAAACACTAGTTACATTTTATTAACCCCTAATCTGCCGTCCCTAACATCGCCGACACCTACCTACATTTATTAACCCCTAATCTGCCCCCCCCCAACGTCGCCGCTACTATATTAAATTTATTAACCCCTAAACCTAAGTCTAACCCTACTGCTAACCCCCCTAACTTAAATATAATTTAAATTAAACAAAATAAATTTAACATAATTAAATAAATTAATCCTATTTAAAACTAAATACTTACCGATAAAATAAACCCTAAGCTAGCTACAATATAACTAATAGTTACATTGTAGCTAGCTTAGGATTTATATTTATTTTACAGGAAACTTTGTATTTATTTTAACTAGGTAGAATAGTTATTAAATAGTTATTAACTATTTAATAACTACCTAGCTAAAATAAGTACAAAATTACCTGTAAAATAAACCCTAACCTAAGTTACAATTACACCTAACACTACACTATAATTAAACTAATTACATAAACTACCTACAATTAATTACAATTAAATTAAATAAACTAAATTACGAAAAAAACACTCTTACAGAAAAAAAAAGAATTACAAGAATTTTAAACTAATTACACCTAATCTAATCCCCCTAATAAAATAAAAAAGCCCCCCAAAATAATAAAATTCCCTACCCTATGCTAAATTACAAATAGCCCTTAAAAGGGCCTTTTGTGGGGCATTGCCCTAAAGTAATCAGCTCTTTCACCTGTAAAAAAAAATACAATACCCCCCAACATTAAAACCCACCACCCACACACCCAACCATACTCTAAAACCCACCCAATCCCCCCTTAAAAAAACACTACCCCCTTGAAGATCACCCTACCTTGAGCCGTCTTCACCCAGCCGGGCACAAGTGGTCCTCCAGAGGGTCCGATGTCTTCATCCTATCCGGCCAGAAGAGGACATCCAGACCGGCAGAAGGCTTCATCCAGACGGCATCTTCTATCTTCAGACATCCGACGCGGAGCATCCTCTTCATCCGACGGCCGACGACTGAATGACTTTAAATGACGTCATCCAAGATGGCGTCCCTTGAATTCCGATTGGCTGATAGAATCCTATCAGTCAATTGGAATTAAGGTAGGAAAAATCCTATTGGCTGATGCAATCAGCCAATAGGAATGACCTTGCATTCTATTGGCTGATTGGAACAGCCAATAGAATGCAAGCTCAATCCTATTGGCTGATTTTTCCTACCTTAATTCCTATTGGCTGATAGGATTCTATCAGCCAATCGGAATTCAAGGGACGCCATCTTGGATGACGTCATTTAAAGGACCAGTCATTTAGTCATCGGCCGTCAGATGAAGAGGATGCTCCGCGTCGGATGTCTTGTAGATGGACCTGCTCCACTCTGGAAGGATGAAGATAGAAGATGCCACCTGGATGAAGCCTTCTGCCGGTCTGGATGTCCTCTTCTGGCCGGATAGGATGAAGACTTCGGACCCTCTGGAGGACCACTTGTGCCGGCTGGGTGAAGACGGCTCAAGGTAGGGTGATCTTCAAGGGGGTAGTGTTAGGTTTTATTAATGGAGGATTGGGTGGGTTTTAGAGTAGGGTTGGGTGTGTAGGTGGTGGGTTTTAATGTTGGGGGGGTATTGTATTTTTTTTTTTACAGGTGAAGGAGCTGATTACTTTGGGGCAATGCCCTGCAAAAGGCCCTTTTAAGAGCTATTTTTAATTTAGTATAGGGTAGGGAATTTTATTATTTTGGGGGGCTTTTTTATTTTAGGTGTAATTAGTTTAAAATTCTTGTAATTCTTTTTTTTCCCTGTAATTTAGTGTGTTTTTTTTCTTCGTAATTTAGTTTATTTAATTTAATTGTATTTAATTGTAGGTAGTTTAGGTAATTAGTTTAATTATAGTGTAGTGTTAGGTGTAATTGTAACTTAGGTTAGGGTTTATTTTACAGGTAATTTTGTACTTATTTTAGCTAGGTAGTTATTAAATAGTTAATAACTATTGAATAACTATTCTAACTAGTTAAAATAAATACAAAGTTGCCTGTAAAATAAATATAAATCCTAAGCTAGCTACAATGTAACTATTAGTTATTTTGTAGCTAGCTTAGGGTTTATTTTATCGGTAAGCATTTAGTTTTAAATAGGATTAATTTATTTAATTATGTTAAATTTATTTTGTTTAATTTAAATTAAATTTAAGTTAGGGGGGGTTAGACTTCGGGTTAGACAGGTTTAGGGGTTAATAAATTTAATATAGTAGCGGCGACATTGGGGGGGTGGTAGATTGGGGTTAATAAATATAATGTAGGTGTCGGTGATGTTGGGGGCAGTAGATTAGGGGTTCATAAGTATAATGTAGGTGGTGGCGGTGTCCGGGGTGGCAGATTAGGGGTTAATAAGTGTAATATTAGGGGTGTTTAGACTCGGGGTTCATGTTAGGGTGTTAGGTGTAGACATAACTTTTATTTCCCCATAGGTAACTGTCATATTCCTGTAGCTTTAAGAACTAAGACCAACCCACTCCTTCACCTCCCTTTAAAGGTGTGATCAGTACACCTGTGCTTTGCTTGATAATTGAAGTTTGTAGTTCCCACTCTGCTTCAAGCTCTAAAGCTAAAATCTACAGATCCTGCTTTTGTACCTGTTAAAGGAAATCCTTGTTGTCATTTCTCCAGCTTCTAAACCTAAGAAGTATTTCCTGCCGCTTTACATTTCAGGAAACAGACTTTGGCAGCAACTCTTGCAAGTCTGTGTTAACTCTGCAGTCTGATTTTCCAGCCAGCTCCGTTACTGAGTGTTTACCTCTACCAGGAAATAAGAACAGCTTCCCTGCTGTGATCCATTTTGACTCAGTGCCAACTTCGCTCTCTGCAGTTCTAAACTCACTCGCAAGTATCATTAATTTTATATACAATTGTCTCTAGCTGTATATTTTCTTATCCAAAGATCTGCTGGCATACAAACTGTTAAAGTGCACACAACTGGTTAAATCTGGCTCTCTCCTTCTCTCTGTATCACACACTCTGCCTGCTGTAACCTGATACCTCTTGATATATGGACATTGCAGACTGCAAATCAGTTTCTCACTTCTTAGCTTAACTAAAAAGAGACTTTGCTATAAAATTCTGCTTTTCTCAGACAAGTACCAATAAGCTGCTTGTTTGCTGCAGTCTATCTTTAAAGAACACAACTCTTTTCAAGTGTGTAAAATATACAAAGGCTTCATTTCATCTGTTTTATTCACTTTATTTTGATTTTGTAAAGTGTTATAAAAAGAACTTGTACTAAGTAAACCAGCTATCTCCCTTGGTAATAACCTTTTGTATAAGCCTGTTTTACTTAAGGTTCTCTGGGAATAGCTACATTATACAAGCTTATAACAGAATTATCAAGCCTTAAAGAAATTTACTAACATATATACATTATAGTTTAAAGCTTGTATAAAAAAAAATAAAAAAAAAAATCATGGATCCTGCCTCAATGGCAATTGAAATAGCTTCCTTAAACCAGAAAGTTGAAATTTTAGCACAAGGTTTGACTGAAGTTAAAAATGAAAACCACACCCTGAAGAGGTTAATGAATGATTTCTTTTCAAGGAAAGAGGCTGATCACCCTGAACCACAGGTTAACCCTCCACGTATTTTTTCTGGTGAAAGAACACGCTTTCGTGAATTCAGAAATGCATGCATGCTGATGTTTTCCATGAAGCCCAGGACATATTATACTGACAAGATCAAGGTTTGTACTACCATCTCTTATCTAACTGGAGATCCCCGTTCGTGGGCTGATAAGTTTTATGAAACTGATGATCCTATTTTGAATTCTATCAGTGAATTTTTTAAGGAGATGGCTGTCTTATATGAGGATTGCAACACCCAGTTAACCGCAGAAACAAATTTGCGCACCCTGAAGCAAGGCAAACGTCCAGTTGAGGACTATGTGGCAGATTTTCAGCTCTGGGCTACAGATTCACAGTGGAATACTGTAAGTCTAAAAAAACAATTTCGTTTAGGTCTCTCTGAACATCTTAAGGATGAGATCTCTCGCATTGAACCTCCAGACACCATGGAATCCCTCATAAAGATATGCATAGCCATGGACAGACGATACAGAGAGAGGAGAGCTGAAAAACAACACCCTGAGACTTACCTCAAAAGGTTTACACCCTCTCATTCTGAAAAGACCTCCACAGCCCCTGTGCCCATGGAAATTGGGGCCATCCGTGGACCATTATCCCAAGAAGAGAAACAGAGAAGGAGGATATCAAACCTCTGTATGTACTGTGGGAATAAAGAACACAGTGTCTCTTCCTGCCCTATTCTGAACCGGCAAAAAAGGGGTAAGATTCTTATAGTTAACCCAAATACTGATAACATTCATGAATCACAATTAACTTTCACATTGTCTTTACAGTGGGACCAGCATCTTCTCAAGACTGAGGCGCTGATTGATTCTGGAGCTTATGGAAGCTTCATTGACAAAACCCTTGTAGATACTAATAAAATACCTTGTGTGCAAAAGCAAACCCCTATCTATGTGAAGGTTATTGATGGCTCTACTTATTTAAAAGGCCCAATCACACACCATACTGTTCCTTTACTTGTCTCTTGTAACATGGGTCATACAGAATACATTACGTTTGATATCATTCCTAGCTCACTACACCCCTTAATATTGGGTTATCCTTGGTTAAGAAAACACAACCCTCAAATAGACTGGAGCAGTAACACAGTAACTTTCTCTTCCCCATACTGTTCTGCTACCTGTTTTCCCTCTGTGGAAATCAAAACTCTACACCCTCATATACCATTGCAGTATTCAGACTTTTCAGATGTATTTGACCTTAAGGAAGCCGAAAATCTACCTCCACACAGACCTTATGATTGCCCCATTGATACTAAACCTGGGTCTATCATACCGTTCGGCCGAATTTTTCCACTCTCTCAAAAAGAATTAAAATTTCTCAGAGAGTACCTAGACGATAATCTAAGGAAAGGTTTTATTTCTACCTCAACCTCTCCTGCAGCAGCGGGCATATTCTTTGTCACAAATAAAGATGGGACCTTACGCCCAATCATTGACTACAGAGCATTAAACTCTATTACGATTAAAAATAGGTATCCACTTCCTTTAATACATGAATTACTTGAACGGTTAACAGATGCAACCATTTTTACCAAACTAGATTTGAAGGGAGCATACAATTTAATCAGGATAAAAAGCGGTGATGAATGGAAAACAGCTAAAACATTCTTTGATCACATCGTGAAACTCCATGGTTTACCGACCTCTATAGTCACTGATCGAGGGACTCAGTTTACATCCAGGTTTTGGAAGGCACTATGTAAATTGTTAAGAATCTCCTCAAGAATGACAACAGCATTTCATCCCCAATCTAATGGCCTTACTGAAAGACTGAATCAGACTTTGGAGCAATACTTAAGGTGTTATATCTCACAGAACCAGGATGACTGGGTTGAATGGTTACCGCTTGCAGAGTTCGCATACAACAATTCCATCAACTCTTCTACTAAAGTTTCACCCTTCTTTGCCACTTATGGTTACCATCCAACCACTGTACCCAACTCCATCTCCACCTCGAAATCACCTTATGCTCTGGATTATGTCTCTAATTTGAAACAAACTATGACTTCCCTAAAGATTCACTTAGAGAAATCTAAATGTACCCAAAAGAGTTATTTTGATAAAAAACATCTAACTCCACCTCAATACTCAGTTGGCGATAGAGTTTGGCTCTCAACAAAAAAACTCAAATTAAAGGTACCAAGCAAAAAACTGGCTAACCAGTTCATAGGTCCGTTCAAGATAAAAAGAATGATCAACCCTAATGCAGCGATTCTTGATCTACCTGTATCTTACAGGATACACCCATCCTTCCATGTTTCTCTATTTAAACCCTATCAAGGATCTGATGTTTTTATTCCTCCAGTCATCAAGGACTCTCCTCAGCTGATAGAAGATCAAACGGAATTCGAAGTGGAATCAATTCTGGATTCGCGCCGCCGGGGTAGAACAATTGAGTATCTGGTACATTGGAAAGGGTATGGTCATGAGGAGGATTCTTGGATACCCCTTAGGGACTTACATGCTCCCCAATTGCTCACATCCTTCCATCGTCTACATCCTGACAAACCAGGTTTGGATCCGGGAAGGGGGCGCCCCTGAAAGGGGGGATCTGTCATATTCCTGTAGCTTTAAGAACTAAGACCAACCCACTCCTTCACCTCCCTTTAAAGGTGAGATCAGTACACCTGTGCTTTGCTTGATAATTGAAGTTTGTAGTTCCCACTCTGCTTCAAGCTCTAAAGCTAAAATCTACAGATCCTGCTTTTGTACCTGTTAAAGGAAATCCTTGTTGTCATTTCTCCAGCTTCTAAACCTAAGAAGTATTTCCTGCCGCTTTACATTTCAGGAAACAGACTTTGGCAGCAACTCTTGCAAGTCTGTGTTAACTCTGCAGTCTGATTTTCCAGCCAGCTCCGTTACTGAGTGTTTACCTCTACCAGGAAATAAGAACAGCTTCCCTGCTGTGATCCATTTTGACTCAGTGCCAACTTCGCTCTCTGCAGTTCTAAACTCACTCGCAAGTATCATTAATTTTATATACAATTGTCTCTAGCTGTATATTTTCTTATCCAAAGATCTGCTGGCATACAAACTGTTAAAGTGCACACAACTGGTTAAATCTGGCTCTCTCCTTCTCTCTGTATCACACACTCTGCCTGCTGTAACCTGATACCTCTTGATATATGGACATTGCAGACTGCAAATCAGTTTCTCACTTCTTAGCTTAACTAAAAAGAGACTTTGCTATAAAATTCTGCTTTTCTCAGACAAGTACCAATAAGCTGCTTGTTTGCTGCAGTCTATCTTTAAAGAACACAACTCTTTTCAAGTGTGTAAAATATACAAAGGCTTCATTTCATCTGTTTTATTCACTTTATTTTGATTTTGTAAAGTGTTATAAAAAGAACTTGTACTAAGTAAACCAGCTATCTCCCTTGGTAATAACCTTTTGTATAAGCCTGTTTTACTTAAGGTTCTCTGGGAATAGCTACCTTATACAAGCTTATAACAGTAACAATGGGGCTGCGTTAGGAACTGAACGCTGCTTTTTTGCAGGAGTTAGTTTTTTTTTCCAGCCAGCTCAGCCCCATTGTTTCCTATGGGGAAATCGTGCACAAGCACGTTTTGCCAGCTTACCGCTACCATAAGCAACGCTGGTATTGAGGTGAAATGTGGAGCTAAATTTTGCTCAACGCTCACTTTTCTGAGACTAACGTCGGCTTGCAGAAAACCTGTAATACCAGCGTTGGCTTAAGTGAGCGGTAAGAAAAAAAGGCTTGTTACCCCCTGCACAGCCTTACCGACAAAAACTCGTAATCTAGGCGTATATTAACAAAGTTTATTCTCAAAAGAATTTGTTGCACACAAACACGTTTCAGCATTTGCATCTAGGCCTTTTCAATGTTAAACTCTGCTGTGCCATGTCTATTCTATGGTTAGAGGTCTGTTGATGTGACATGAATACACATAATGAATAAAAAAAGTGAATAAAAAAGTGAAACAATATATTAGTGTGTGTTGGTTATTTTGCGGGTTCTAATGCAATGTTTATATTTTGTTAAGCCTTTATAGAAATAAACCATATCCACTAAATATCAATCTATGAGTATACAGAAGGATATTTATTGCTTATTATCATCTGTCATATCATACTTATTGTGTCACTAATTTGGGGTGCACATCTTAATACTAGGTTAAAACAGATATAATGTGTGAAAATGTAATTCTATAGGGTATGTTAAGAACTTCCCATAACATTACCAGATACCACTTATACAGTACATAACATATTATGTCCCTGAAGACTTTAAGATAGTATTTCAATCTCTTTATGTCACTTTATCACCATTATATTGGTAGACTTTGTCCCCAATAGATGTAATACAAATTATTATTATTATTATTATTATTATTATTATTATTATTATTATTATTATTATCGGTTATTTGTAGAGCACCAACAGATTCCGGAGCGCTATAAACAAAGGGGGAGTACAACAAAACAATTATAGGAAACAAATGAGTAGAGGTCCCTGCCAAGAGTTGCACTGTTGTAGTCAGCTCTTAAGAAAGTGATCTACAAACAGTTGGACTCTTAGGCTTACATGCTAAGGGGGTTCAGGGGATAGCAATGAAGGAGTGGAACTGGTATAAAGTAAGGTTAGCATAGGTTGTATGCATCCCTGAACAGTAGAGTCTTTAGGAAGCGCTTGAAGCTTACAAAACTAGGGGAGAGTCTTGTGGAGCGAGGCAGAGAGTTCCACAAGATGGGAGCCAGTCTGGAGACGTCCTGTAAACGGTAGTGCGATGAGGTAACCAGAAAGTAGGAGAGTAGAAGAACATGAGCAGAGCGAAGGGGATGGGAGGGAGAGTATCTGGAGACAAATAAGTCCATCTGCTTTTACATAAGAAGTATCAGTGGCTCTAGGAAAATTCTATATCTTGGATGACTATTTATTCACACAATTCTTATAAGAAAACTCAGAAATTATTATTCTCATTCATGCCGCGTGGCATTACTGTGATTAGTTTAAAGATCCATCTTGCCTCTTTTTTCAGTAACGCCTGTTCAATGTCCCCCCTCTGATACCTGGTCTAAGAGTCTTTAAACCCCAGCATTTAAATGCACCAGTGTTGCCGCCGTGATGTTGTAAAAAGTGTCTGGCAACACTGGTTATTTTTTGCCTTTTTCTACATCCTTACATGCTGTCCTGATGTTACTCAAATGTTCAGTCATTCTCCTCCCCAGGCTCCTTGTAGTCATACCTAAATTAGGTCACATTTGCATGATACACAGTAGATTACATTAGTGCTTTTACATGTTATGTGATTATTGATGGTCCATTTATTATGAAATCTGTCCATAATATTTTTTTCTTAATCATGTATTGGCACACTTTGCAATTACTACATACAATTGACCCTTTGTAGAGAGGAGGTTTTTTGGCATTTCTGACAAAATGACTGACAGTCAAGCAGTCACTCAAGTTGTTGGCTCTTCTATACGTAAACAGGGGTCTTTCAGGGACGATATATTGGAGTCCCTCATCCGCCTGTAGGACGTGCCAATGTCGGTTTATTATTTTAGAGACGTGATCACTTTGATTAGTGAATGTGGATATAAATCTTAGGGGTTGTCCCTCAATTTGTTCTTAGGCGTTAATAGCTCCTGTCTGTTTCTATTGAGAGCTTTATTATATGCTCTTGCTAAAGATTTCCTGGAATACCCCCTCTGGAGAAGCCTATTTCTAAGATCACTCGCTGCTTTGTTGAATGATTCCAGATAGGAGCTATTCCTATGTATCCTTAAGTATTCATCTATGGGTAGACTCTTTGATGGTGTTTGGATGATTGAAACTTTCAGCACATAGAATATTGTTGATTGCTGTTGGTTTTCTATATGTGTCTGATTCCAATAAATTGTTGGCTCTTTTGATAGTCAAATTAAGGAATTCTATTTTAGTTTTGTGAGTTACCATGGTGAGGTATAAACCAAATCGATTCGTGTTCAGCAAAGTGATAAATTCCTGTAAGAGTTCACTAGGACCATCCCAGATGAAAAAAATATCATCTATATACCTGGACCAGTGGGTAATATGTGTAGTATATAGTGCCAAAGTTTCATGGAATACTACAGTTTCTTCCCACCAGCCCAGGTATATATTTGCATATGTTGGGGCACAAGATGTCCCCATTGCTGTCCCACACGTCTGTAGATAAAATCTACCATCAAAAACAAAATAGTTATGTCCCAATACAAATTCCAACAGATCAACAATGAATTATTTTGTTTCATTGGACATGGAGTCATTTTTTTGTAAGAAGTGTGATACTGCTTTGCACCCCCACTGCTTATCAATGCTAGTGTAAAGCGACTCAACATCACATGTCCCCAAAATTGACCTTGAAGTTAGTGTGATGGTATCAATTTTATTTAGTACGTGCATCGTGTCTCGTAAAGATTCTACAATGTATCGTAGTTAGGTTTTTACCAAACTTTCTTTTCTTTATAGACTTCAATGGGGAATGAGAAAATGTTGTAGCCTTTTCAAAATCGCAGGTGCTAGGTTTTTCCAAAAAAAAATTCTCCATTGATCTCTAAGTCAGAACTTGGTTTGTGTGCGGTATGCGGCTTACTGCACCATACCGCCCAACAAAAGAAAGTTTTAGGGTGACATATTGCTGGCGGTATGGAAATAGCCGTACAGACCCATTTTGCAGGGTGTGTATGCTATGGCTATACCGCACAACTTGTAATCTCCGTCTCTGGAAGTGACATACTTGCTGCACTATAGAAGTAACATCCTTACTGCACTATAGAAGTAACATCCTTACTGCACTATAGAAGTAATATCTTTACTGCACCATGGAAGTAACATACTTACTGCACTATAGAAGTAACATATTTTCTGCACTATAGAAGTTACATACTTACTGCACTATAAAAGTAACACACTTATTGCACTATAAAAGTTACATACTTACTGCACTATAGAAGTTACATACTTACTGCAATATAGAAGTAACACACTTACTGCACTATAGAAGTTACATACTAACTGCACTATAGAAGTTACATACTTGCTGCACTATAGAAGTAACATACTTACTGCACTATAGAAGTAACATATGTACTACACTATAGAAGTAACATACGTACTGCACTATAAAAGTTACATACTTGCTGCACTATAGAAGTAACATACTTTATGCACTATAGAAGTAACATACGTACTGCACTATAGAAGTTACATACTTGCTGCACTATAGACGTAACATACTTACTGCACTATAGAAGTAATATATTTACTGCACTATGGAAGTAACATACATACTGCACTGTAGAAGTAACATACTTACTGCCCTATAGAAGGAACATACTTACTGCACTATAGAAGGAACATACTTACTGCACTATAGAAGTTACATACTTACTGCACTATAGAAGTAACATACTTACTGCACTATAGAAGGAACATACTTACTGCACTATAGAAGTTACATACTTACTGCAGTATAGAAGTTACATACTTGCTGCACTATAGAAGTAACATACTTACTGCACTATAGAAGTAACACACTTAAAGGGACAGTTTACTCAAAATTTTTCTCCCCTTTAATTTGTTCCCAATGATCCACTTTACCTGCTGGAGTGTATTAAATTGTTTACAAGTAGCTCATTTACCATTATATTGGCATTTGAAATTGTTGATTTAGCATGTGGTATCCCCACCTATTCTGAAAGTTTGTGGCCGCGCGTACCAGCTATAGATAAGCTTTGTAAACACAGCCAGCAGAAGAAATTACACTCCCAGTGTGATAAAGCAGAGATAAGGTAATAAAATGTTGATTTTCCATTGTTCTCTCAAAGTACTGGTGATTGTTTTAAGGACAGATATAAGATAAAGAAGCAGGTATATGTGCACAATGTGATACAGTAATGAGATCGGATTATACCTACAAGCTCAACCCATTTAATTAGGTTGTGGCTTCAAAACACAAAATCAGAGCTTTAATATACACAAATAAGCCTTAAAAAGCTAATTTTCATACATTTTTTACTCTGCAATTGGTAAAAAAAGCAATTGTAAACGCATTAAGGGAAAAACTATTTTACAGTATACTGTCCCTTTAATGCACTATAGAAGTAACACACTTACTGCACTATAGAAGTAACATACTTACTGCACTATAGAAGTAACATACTTACTACACTACAGAAGTAACATACGTACTGCACTATAAAAGTAACATACATACTGCACTATGGAAGTAACATACTTACTGCACTATAGAAGTAACATACATGCTGCACTATAGAAGTAATATATTTACTGCACTATGGAAGTAACATACTTACTGCACTATAGAAGTAACATACTGACTGCACTATAGAAGTAACATACTTACTGCACTATAGAAGTAATATATTTACTGCACTATGGAAGTAACATACGTACTGCACTATAGAAGTAACATACATACTGCCCTATAGAAGGAACATTGGAATAAACGGAGATATATATAAAACAGCGCTTGGACTTAAAATACTTTTGCCTCTCTCTGTAAACCCCCTTCCTGGTCACGAATTTGAAATGATTTGTAGTTGAGAGTGGCGCTACTAAAAGCTAAAAAGTATTAAAAACTATGAGAGGAAATATATGTGTTACCTACTGAATATTTTATGTATATATTTTACCCAAATCAAATAGAAAATTAAATTTCCATAGAAATAAGTATACCTTTACTAGATTATGAATTTAGGAAGAATACATATGTTCTATTCACATAAATTTCAAATGCATTTTAGTACAATCAAAAGTTTTTATTATATTACAATCATATGCTGAGAAAAAACTAAAAAATATAAAATACACAGCTGTATATCTATATAAATAAAATATTTCACTAATGACTCACAAAGTAAAAACAGATATTGATATGATAAAATATAAATGAGAGAGCCCAGATAATTTTGAGTCTTTCCTAGTAAAGTAACGATGTCCACAAATATTACTTAGAGGTGTGGTCTGTATATTGAAACAAAAGGATTTGTTGAATTTGTTGGAAAGATTCTCTTAGTAACACAATTGTTTCAAACAGTTCATATAGTATCCAAGTTCAATTGATAAAATATCAAAGCTCAAATGAATAGAGTGGCAGAGTTCCCAAATAGATGTTAAAAATCCAGTATGTTTAGCAGGGCGACAATCTTGCTTGTGTGTTATTTGCAGTAAATTTAAATGGCACTTTATGAGGTATATGACTTTATGAGGTATATCTGAGCCGCTATATAAGTGGTCTTACCTCCTCCTTCATGTGTTAACCCCGCTTCATAGGTGGTCTTACCTCTTTTTGGATGTGTTTGAAGTCTCTAGGCTTACCGGTCTTTTAAGTTTGGGTAAACGTAGCGATGCAGCAATTCGGTTTTCTTCAACTTGCGCAAGCTCTCCTATAAAGTAATTGCTATGGTTACTGTGCAGTTCTTGATTAGGTATTTCTGGTACATAGTAATGCATTGCAGGGTGCGTACACCTGAGTACTAAGAGCAGGTAAAGAAGCCATCGGTTTATAGGAGAGCTTGCGCAAGTTGAAGAAAACCGAATCGCTGCATCGCTAC
Source organism: Bombina bombina (assembly GCF_027579735.1). NCBI lineage: Eukaryota > Metazoa > Chordata > Amphibia > Anura > Bombinatoridae > Bombina > Bombina bombina. The sequence goes on along the minus strand of NC_069504.1, from coordinate 208,579,064 downwards.
GTTTACCCAAACTTAAAAGACCGGTAAGCCTAGAGACTTCAAACACATCCAAAAAGAGGTAAGACCACCTATGAAGCGGGGTTAACACATGAAGGAGGAGGTAAGACCACTTATATAGCGGCTCAGATATACCTCATAAAGTCATATACCTCATAAAGTGCCATTTAAATTTACTGCAAATAACACACAAGCAAGATTGTCGCCCTGCTAAACATACTGGATTTTTAACATCTATTTGGGAACTCTGCCACTCTATTCATTTGAGCTTTGATATTTTATCAATTGAACTTGGATACTATATGAACTGTTTGAAACAATTGTGTTACTAAGAGAATCTTTCCAACAAATTCAACAAATCCTTTTGTTTCAATATACAGACCACACCTCTAAGTAATATTTGTGGACATCGTTACTTTACTAGGAAAGACTCAAAATTATCTGGGCTCTCTCATTTATATTTTATCATATCAATATCTGTTTTTACTTTGTGAGTCATTAGTGAAATATTTTATTTATATAGATATACAGCTGTGTATTTTATATTTTTTAGTTTTTTCTCAGCATATGATTGTAATATAATAAAAACTTTTGATTGTACTAAAATGCATTTGAAATTTATGTGAATAGAACATATGTATTCTTCCTAAATTCATAATCTAGTAAAGGTATACTTATTTCTATGGAAATTTAATTTTCTATTTGATTTGGGTAAAATATATACATAAAATATTCAGTAGGTAACACATATATTTCCTCTCATAGTTTTTAATACTTTTTAGCTTTTAGTAGCGCCACTCTCAACTACAAATCTATAGAAGGAACATACTTAATGCACTATAGAAGTAACACACTTACTGCACTATAGAAGTAACACACTTACTGCACTATTGAAGTAACGCACTTACTACACTATTGAAGTAACTTACCGGTAGATTACGAGTTGTGTGTTCGTCTTTTAGCGCTGAAAAAATGCTAATTTCAGTGTTAAAACAGCACCGCAGCCATTACAAGTCTTGTCGGTATAGCTGTACTGCAAGCCTTTTAGCCTGTAACGCAACGTCATTCCTGCACTCGTAAAAAATGCATTTTTTCCTGGGACCTCCATAGCGCTGCCATTACGAGTTTTGCGGTGAGGCTAAAAAGCTTGTGTATGTATGGGGTACTTGTAAAGCATGGCTAATCACCCGTAAGGGTCTCAGGGCGCTGCTCATTTTATCGACCTCGGAAAGATGAAAGGCTGAGTGGACCTCGCCAGGGATCAAACCTGCAACTCTTGGGTTGCTACAGAGCTCAGCCACAGTGCCTTAGCATGCTGAGCTATCTGTCCGACAAGATCTGCTACGCAATCTAAAAGCAGTAGTTATGAGTTTTACACTACAAAACTGTTACATAAAACTCGTAACTAAAGTGTTACAAAGTGCACTAAACACCCATGAACTGCCTATTAACCCCTAAACCGAGGCCCTCCCATATCCCAAATACTATATTAAAGTTATTAACCCATAATCTGCCGCTCCCGACATCACCGCCACTATTAAAAATGATTAGCCCCTATTCTGCCGTTCCCGACATCACCGCCACTATACTAAAGTTATTAACCCCTAAACTGCCGCCCTCCTGCATCGTAAACACTATTTAAATATTATTAACCCCTAATCTGCCGTCCGCCCACATTGCCCCCACTATACTAAAGTTATTAACCCCTAATTCTGCAGCCACTATAATAAACCTATTAACCCCTAAACCGAAAGCCCCCACAATGAAATATACTAAATAAACCTATTAACCCCTAAACCGAAAGCCCCTCACATCACAATAAACTAATTTAAACTAGTAACCCCTAAACCTAACGCCCCCATAACTTTATATTAAAATGATAATTTCCCTATCTTAAATTAAATTAAAACTTACCTGTTAAATTAAAAAAACTAACAATTAAACTAATATAACTATTAAACTAAAATTAAACTAACTACCAATTAAAGAAAACTAAAATACACATTAAGAAAATCTTAACACTACTCTAAAAATTACAAACTATCGGCTAGATTACGAGTTTTGCGTTAGAGGCTATGCGGTGCTAACGAGCAGTTTATGCTCACCGCTCACTTACAGACAGCGCTGGTATTACGGCTTTTTACAAACCCATCGTTAAAAGACAAGAACTAGGTAGAATAGTCATTAACTATTTAATAAACTACCTAGCTAAAATAAATACAAACTTGCCTGTAAAATAAAAATAAACCCTAAGCTAGGTACAATGTAACTATTAGTTATATTGTAGCTAGCTTAGGGTTTATTTTACAGGTAAGTATTTAGTTTTAAATAGGAATAATTTAGTTAATTATAGTAATATTATTTAGATTTATTTAAATTATATTTAAGTTAGGGGGGGTTAGGGTTAGACTTAGATTTAGGGGTTAATAACTTTAGTATAGTGGCGGCGACGTTGGGGGCGGCAGATTAGGGGTTAATAAATGTAGGTAGGTGTCGGCGATGTTAGGGACGGCAGATTAGGGGTTAATAATATTTAACTAATGTTTGTGAGGTGGGAGTGCGGAGGTTTAGGGGTTAATATATTTATTATAGTGGCGACGATGTCCGGTTTGGCAGATTAGGGGTTAAAAAATGTATTTTAGTGTTTGAGATGTGGGAGGGCCTTGGTTTATGGGTTAATAGGTAGTTTATGGGTGTTAGTGTACTTTTTAGCACTTTAGTTAAGAGTTTTATGCTACGGCGTTGTAGTTTAAAACTCTTAACTACTGACTTTAAAATGCGGTACTAGTCTTGACAGGAGAGGGTCTACTGCTCACTTTTTGGCAGACTCGTAATACCAGCGCTATGCAAGTCCCATTGAAAAAAGAGGATACGCAGTTTACGTATGTGGATTTGCGGTATTTCCAAGTCTGGCCAAAAAAGTGAGCGGTATACCTGTACCTGCAAGACTCGTAATACCAGCAGGCATTAAAAAGCAGCATTGGGACCGGCCAACGCTGCTTTTTAAGCCTAATGCAAAACTCGTAATCTAGGTGTATCTAATTACAAAAATAAAAAATACTAAATTACAAAAAATAACAAACACTAAATTATGAAAAATAACAAACAAAATTTTTAAAAATAAAAAAGAATTACACCTAATCTAATAGCCATATAAAAATAAAAAAGCCCTCCCAAAATGAAAGAAAACCCTAGCCTACAATAAACTACCAATAGCCCTTAAAAGGGCCTTTTGTAGGGCATTGCCCTAAGTTAAACAGCTCTTTTACCTGTAAAAAAAAATACAAAGACCCCCAATCAGTAAAACCCACCACCCAACCAACCCCCCAAAATAAAAAAACATAACTCTAACAAAAACCTAAGCTACTCATTAGCCTGAAAAGGACATTTGTATGGGCATTGCCTGATTGGCTAATTTGAACAGCCAATAGTATTTCAGTAGCTCTCATCCTATTGACTGATTTGAATTTTCAAAATGAAATCAGCGAATAGGAATGCAAGGGACCCCATTTTGAATTACGTACCTTGCATTGAAGATTTAGTGTACAGCAGCAACCGTATGAAGAGGATGCTCAGCGCCGGATGTCTTCAGGATAGACCTGCTCCACGCCGCCAAGATGAAGATAGAAGTCGCCGCCAGGATGAAGATAGAAGATGCTGCCTGGATGAAGATGGAGCCACCTGGATGAAGATGGAGGTGCCTGACGACTAGATGAAGATGGAGCCGCCTGGATGAAGATGGAGTTGCCGCGATGAAGATCCTTCAAGCGGGACTTCAGCAACTGTAAGTGGATCTTCGGGGGTTAGTGTTGGGTTAGTGTTAGGATTTTTTTTTTTTTTTAGTTTAGGGTTTGGGCTATTCATAAAAGAGCTAAATGCCCTTTTCAGGGCAATGCAAAAAAGCTAAATTCCCTTTTAAGGGCAATGCCCATACAAATGCCCTTTTCAGGGCAATGGGTAGCTTAGGTTTTTTTAGATAGTTTTTTTTATTTTTTGGTTTGGGGGTGGGGGTTTGTAATGTTAGTGGGTCTTTGTAATTTTTTTTTAGGTAAAAGAGCTGTTTAACTTAGGCCAATACCCTACAAATGGTCCTTTTAAGGGCTATTGGTAGTTTATTCTAGATTAGGTTTTTATTTTGTGGTGTTTTTTTTTTTTTTAAATGGGTATTAGAAAAGGACCAATTTTTATTAGTGCGGACATCGCTGAATGCGGAGATCAATATGCTCTCCGTATAAAGCATTAAACCAGCAGCACACATGAGCTGCTGGTGCAACACCGCCCCCTGCAGACTCACGGCCAATCGGCCGCCAGCAGGGAGGTGTCCGCCTCATCAGAGCAAGCAGACAGGGTTATGGAGCTTGATAAATGAGCCTCATAGGGTGAGATTTGAAGCCATACATGTATTTGAAAAGCATTAGATAAATGCATTATATTGATTTTCAAAAATATTATAATGGTTTCAAAGTCAAAAACGTCACAAAAACCCATATAATGTAATTTGCATAGGAATTTATATTGATCAACTGTGTAGAATGCTGGAGGGTCAGGTAAAGCTCACCATACGTAAGTATCATGGATGTAGGTACTCCATCCTTTCTGGAAAGAGTGGAATGATAACAACTTTCAATTATTTTTAACATCAAAAGAAGGCAAAATAAATAAAACAGTAAATTGTAATGCATTTTTTTTTTTATTACAGATTTTAGGGTAAATTTAACTTTAAAGTTTTTTGTCCATTTAAATACGGTAGTGTTTAAAAACAATTAGGAAAAGATAGTGGCATTGACAAATAAGCTTGAATACTTTTGTCCAATTCTAGATAGTGAGTGCCCACACACACAGACACACAATGTATAGAATATTTTACATTTTGAGCTAGATGTAAAATATCTCGCCTTTAATGACTTTCTATTCTTATATTGTTTATTGAAGAGCCGCTGTAAAGGGAATTTATTTTACAACAGATATAGACATAGCTTTTTTTTCCTTAAACCCCAAATGTGATGTTACATACCTATGCCCTTGAAGTTTCAGCAAAGCTATGAATGTTTTACAGCTACTATATGATCCCAAAGAAAAACAAGGAGCATATGCTGTGTATTTTTTACATAAAAATGAAATTAAATTCAGACTTTTAACACTCTACCTTCTGTCCAAAATACACCCTTGACACAATCTCAGGGGTGATTGGATTTACTATGTAGATATTATTCAGATGTTGAAAGTAACGAGAACATCAAAAGAACATTAGTGACAAATTTAATCTACTATTCAATTACCTGTTTTAAGTGTATTTTTATCTGGTGTATTTCAGCTGAATTTAGCAAGTCTGGCAAGTATGCTTTGATTTAATATAAGCTAAATATCCATCATAGTAAAATGCATACAAATAAATATGCTAAATGCAGTAGTGTTGGTAGGTTGTACAAAAACCATGGGATTCTAGATTTGTTATGTTCTTGTCCCAACCAACCCTATAGATGTGGTGGTAAGTCATCTGAGCTGCTTCTTTTAAATTGTCTGCTTTAATGTTACCCTGTTCTTAATTTATCCTTCAAAAGCAGCCAGCAAACCCTCCTGGTTGATGTTATGATTGTAATGAACACACAATTAATGGCATTGCGTAAGATAATCTTACAGTTGATATATCTATCAATATCCACGGAGCTTTGTAAATGTATATACTAGCAATGGAATAGAATCCACAAAAGGATACACTGTGTAGCATTCTGCGCTGAATACTAACCAGCGCTTAGATTTAGAGTTCTGCGTTAGCCGTCAAAACCAGCGTTAAGGGGTCCTAACGCTGCTTTTTACCGCCTGCTGGTATTTAGAGTCAGCCAGGAAAGGGTCTAACACTCACTTTCCAGCCACGACTTTTCCATACCGCAGATCCCCTTACGCCAATTGCGTATCCTATCTTTTCAATGGGATCTTCCTAACGCCGGTATTTAGAGTCTTGGCTGAAGTGAGCATTAGACCCTCTACCGACAAGACTCCAGCCGCAGAAAAAAGTCAGGAGTTAAGAGCTTTATGGGCTAACGCCGGTTTATAAAGCTCTTAACTACTGTGCTCTAAAGTACACTAACACCCATAAACTACCTATGTACCCCTAAACCGAGGCCCCCCCCACATCGCCGCCACTCTAATACAAATTTTTAACCCCTAATCTGCCGACCGGACACCGCCGCCACCTACATTATCCCTATATACCCCTAATCTGCTGCCCCTAACATCGCCGACACCTACATAATATTTATTAACCCCTAATCTGCCCCCCCAACGTCACTGCTACCTTACCTACACTTATTAACCCCTAATGTGCTGACCGGACCTCGCCGCCACTATAATAAATGTATTAACCCCTAAAACGCCTCACTACCGCCTCGCAAACCCTATAAATTTTTTTATTAACCCCTAATCTGCCCTCCCTAACATCTGCGACACCTAACTTCAAGTATTAACCCCTAATCTGCCGACTGGACCTCGCCGCTACTCTAATAAATGTATTAACCCTTAAAGCTAAGTCTAACCCTAACACCCCCCGAAATAAATTAAATATTATTAACTAAAGTCTTCCTATTTAAAGCTAAATACTTACCTGTAAAATAAACCCTAATATAGCAACAATATAACGAATAGTTATATTGTAGCTATTTTAGGATTTATATTTATTTTACAGGCAACTTTGTATTTATTTTAACCAGGTACAATAGCTATTAAATAGTTATTTACTATTTAATAGCTACCTAGTTAAAATAATTACAAAATTACCTGTAAAATAAATTCTAACCTAAGTTACAATTAAACCTAACACTACACTATCAATAAATTAATTAACTAAACTACCTACAATTACCTACAATTAAATCAACTAAACTAAATTACAAAAAAAACAAACACTAAATTACAAAAAATAAAAAAAGATTACAAGAATATTAAACTAATTACACCTACTCTAAGCCCCCTAAAAAAATAACAAAGCCCCCCAAAATAAAAAAATGCCTTACCCTAATCTAAAATAAAAAGTTAACAGTTCTATTACCTTACCAGCCCTTAAAAGGGCTTTTTGCGGGGCATGCCCCAAAGAAATCAGCTCTTTTGCATATAAAAAAAACATACAATACCCCCCCCCAACATTACAACCCAAACCCCCCTTAAAAAACCTAACACTAAGCCCCTGAAGATCTTCCTACCTTGTCTTCACCCAGCCGGGTACCATCCGATCCGTCCAGAAGAGGGTCCGAAGTCTTCATCCTATCCAGCCAGAAGAGGTCCTCCAGAGGGTCGGAAGTCTTTATCCAGGCGGCATTTTCTATCTTCTTCCATCCGGAGCGGAGCGGGTCCATCTTGAAGCAGCCGGCGCGGATCCATCCTCTTCTAACGACGTCCTAACACCGAATGAAGGTTCCTTTAAATAACGTCATCCAAGATGGCATCCCTCGAATTCCGATTAGCTGATAGGATTCAAGTTCAATCAGATTGGCTGATCCAATCAGCCAATCAGATTGAGCTTGCATTCTATTGGCTGTTCCGATCAGACAGATAAAACTTAACTTTAAATGATCTCAACTTAAAACATGGGAAAATGTAACATTCAGGAATACTGTATATACCAACATGGAATACAATTATGTTACCATACATTCAGCCCCCTTTATTATTCTGTATGCTGACAAGGTTCTCACTATGAGCTAGATTACAAGTGGAGTGCTAATTTATTGTGCGTCCATTTACGGAAACATTAAAAATAACCCCAATTGCCTCAAAAATAAAGAATATTCTTTTTTTTTATTAAAAAAGTAGCGCTTTTTTTTTTTAATAAAAAAACTGCAAAAAGCAGTTATGAGGGGTTAAAGTTGATGGGTTTGGGTGTTATAAAAAAAACGGCACTAAAAAGTCTGTATACATATTAACACATAAATATATATGTATGGCATGAGAATGATGCTTCCAATGGAAGCACACTCTCGTGAGTGCAAAGCTTCCATGCGATGCAAGGTTGCATTCACATTGCACCTAACTTGTAATACCAGCCCACATTTGCGTGCACTGGTATTACTAAGTGGAGCGCAAATATCGCTTTTGCAGAAGCGATATTTTGCGCTCCACTTATAATCTAGCCCTATATGTATTGATGGGTATCACTATTTAGAAGGAAACGTATTCAGTATGTAAATACTATCTCTTTCACATGTGCAAATCAAGGTAGTTATAGAATGAGTGCAGGTTAAGCAGAGTACATAAGTTGCTATTCACATTGTCTCTTTTAGTGCTTCTTCACAGTATACATAAAAATATATAGACATGTTATCATTTGGTCTGGAACCCCTGGATGTTTTATAGATCTACCCATCTTTGCTAATCATAAGGTTCTATCCATCTGTAAACAACAGCCTCAGCCATTTCTGGTAATTGATTATTTATTTCAACATTCTGTTTCAATTAAGCATGAAACTATTCTAATTAGGGCATTGATCCAATCAGTACATCAGGAATGCATCCATCTTTATTTAGGACTTTCTCTTTGTTCCCTGTTGTTTTGGCCCTTAGCTACCCCTGAACTACTCCAAAATCCACATAAAACAAATAAAATGTTTGTTTCCATTGTTTCTGACTTGTATTTAGTCTTTCAATCAAAAGATTTAAAATACCTTTATCCCTTTTGCATAGCAATACCTTCTGTATACCACTTTTCAAGAAGAGAGAAATGTTATAGCTCTATATTAAATGTATGTTTATCAACTTAAAGAAACAGATAGCACATTATAATTACATTTTTTTCTTTCTTATAATAGATTCAAATATCAGTAAAAATCTGAATAATATTAAATCAAATGAATTGCCTGTTTGATGCAATTGTTTTGCTATGTTTAAATTCCACCTATTACTTTCCTTATTAGGAGGAAACTTTCTGACATGAGTCTGGAAATGACAATGCTCACCACTGCCATTGTGTTAATAAGAACTAGGTTGCAATGAAAACAATATATATATATATATATATATATATATATATATATATATATATATATATATATATATATATATCATAAAAAAAGAGCAAAAATACAGACCTTATCCAGCACCAACTTGTTTCACAGTCATATTATAAATCAAATTGATCGTCCCAAAAAAAAATTATCCCTCAGAAACTTATACATACACATACAACATAACTGTGTCAAAAAAGAAGTGTATGTAGGCAACATAGAAACAAATATATATCTCAATAAAAAAAAGGTATACTAAATTTGAATATGCATGATCAAAAACGTTTGGATGAAATAGAAGCATTACTACAGGAAAATGAAGGTAATAATCAGGAAGATCAAGGGAGGGTTTTAGTACTTTAAAACTAAAATTTACCTACATGTCATCCTTCTCTATGGTCTTTCATATGGCTTATTTTGTGAAATTAGTAGAAAAATATTTCAAAGGGGTAGAAATTAACTCAGATATAAATTATCTTACTTCACAAGAGAGAGTAGCCTAAATGATTAAATGAATAAACGGCCACAATATAACAATTAACCCTTTAGATAAAGGTGACAATGTGGTTGTTTTATATTGAGTGTAAGAAACAATTACTTTGTAAGAAACAATACAAAATACTAAAACATGACCCGAAAGAAAAAATTTAAATTGAACTAGACTCTATTCTGTTAAGCACTTATAATCATGGCTTAATAAATAGAAATGAGTTAAATTATATGATGACAGACTTCCCTGTAGTGCTTACTTTTTATACCATACCCAAATTACATAAAAACAAAATTCCTTCTCCCGGGAGACCCATAGTATTGGGTTACGCAAAGCTTATGTGAAACTATAGGCAAATATGTAGATTGGTGTTTAAGACCACATCTGTCCTCATTGAATTACTATCATCTGGATTACTAAACATTTGCTTTCTTAAGACTTGCTTGCCAGTTCATGATGGAGCTTTAATCTACATATAGGGTTAAACCTTTATTATGTGATCACTTTTGAACTGTTTCATGGACTATGTTGGGGATGTCAACATTTAGTATTTGCGTGGCTAGCCATCTCTGTCCTTTTCCATACCATGTATCTATGTTGCCTGTATAAATTTATTTTTTGTTACAATTATGTTGTATGTGTATGTATACATTTCTGGGGGATACTTCTTTTTTAGGAAGACCAATTTGATTTATATTATGACCGTGAAATAAGTTGGTGCTGGATAAGGTCTGCTTTTTTTTTGCTTTTTTTAATGATCTATTGAATACAGACCTCCATGCACTAAAGGAACCCAGTAAATATTAATATATAGGCTCTTTTAGTACATGTGGGTCGAAACAGTCTTTGAGCTGAGTCTTTTATATATATATATATATATATATATATATATATATATATATATATATATATATATATATAACTAAATGTATCCTCAACTTCTAAAATGTCAGCTTTTTGCTAGAAAGTTTTAAATGGTTATCTAGCTACAGATACACTTAAAAAGTATTTACTAAGTAAATGATAATATTGTACAACTCAGTAAGACTAACAAACAGAAATTCAGCCAAACAATGAACCTCAGAGCTATACACAGGGATATAAAAAGATAATAAAGAATGGCTGCATTTGTTGAGTCTAAATGAATGTCAAGAATCAACATTCATATTTTTTCAAGCAAATGTAAATTTTCCCTAAATCAAATGTAACATTTGAATGTTTGAATATTAACATTCAAATGTTTATTCTTATAGAATGTCACATTTAAATATTTAAATATTACATTTGAAATTCAAATGATAACATTTCTTCTATAGAAACATTCATTTGTGACAATGATGTAACTATGAAAATGGAGTATTTGTATTAAAAAAAAAAAAAAAAAAAAAAAAAAACAGAAAATGGGGAAAAAGAGGGTCAATCAAGCCTATGAAAAAGAAACTAGTTAATATTAAGTTATGGTTCCATAATAATATTAGAATTAGTAATAGTAACAATGATAAGAAGGCTTGATGCATTATCTATAGAAATACATTTGTGAAAAGATAATCAAAGTGCAAACAGTAATTATTATGATGTCACCAAGTGCAAGTGTGCGCACACACATTTTCAGATCTCACAGTTTTCCTTTTACTATGCACCACACTCCCCACCAGTCTTGTGCCCCATGCGATCACGTCAGCGCTGTGAATAAGGTTGATAGGCTGGTCTTGCTAAGGGTGGCTCAGCCCTGCCCAGTTTGTTTGAGTGCTGATGCTGAGGCCTTGCTAACAAAACTGCATGGTGACCAGAGGGAGGGGAGTAATCCTGGCTACAGCCTAGGGAAAAGGAATAAGATAGGGAGGTGGGTCTATTAAACTTTTTTTTTTTTTAACATAGCTCATTTATCAAATTCACAAACAACAGTGTCACCTGTGAATATATTATTTTGTCATTTAATTTACAAATCTATGTGTCATGAGATGCAGGACATATGCAGGACACAGCAATGATGGTACAACTCTATTTTATTACAGCTCAAGTAAAAGTTAGACTTATTTTTTCACCAAGACTGAGAAGGATTCTTTTGATTACTTCTAAACATCATATATTATACAACCGGTTCCGTAAAGATAATCATTGGTATCTCAGGGCATACTTTACAGTAGTCAGAGTGCCCATAGATTTGTACTGCATACACTCAATGCTAATCTTTGGTGACTGGCATCATCACATTAAGAAAACACTTAATTTTGTATAATTTGTTTCTTACATAAAGCAAAATGTACCCTTATAGCTGAAAATATCACCTATTTACTTCAATTCTTCTCATTTCACCAGATGGACTTGATTCATGGGGGCCAATTTAACATGCTGCAAATGCAGCTGTTTCCGCGCAAGCCTTTAGGCTAGCCGGATACATACGTTAAGAAGCAGCGGTCGTAAGACCACTGCTCCTTAACTCATCTGCCACTTCTGAGGTGGCGAACAGCAATAATCCTGATCAGATAAGATCGGGATGATTGACACCCCTGCTAGCGGCCGATTGGCTGCGATTGTGCAGGGGGCGGCATTGCACAAGCATTTCACTAGAAATGCTTGTGCAATGTTAAATGCTGACATGCATTTAGTTAAATTGGCCCCTTAGAGTCAGTAACCCTATTTTACTACTTGTCCTAATATTAATATGTTGCACATGCTAAGAATGCATACATAACACATGCTCCATACAGTAAACCCATCTTTCTCATGGTTTATCAAAAACACAAGCCATTATGATAGATAAAAAAATAAACTTTATAAAAGGCCAGAAAGGACGTGAAATAGGCTCTGCTCAAAACATTCCATAGCTGCAAAGCTGTCCATGCTCATTGCATTTGTCTCTGTGGAGGCACAACTGATGGATCTGGTGACTGACTGGGCCTAACTAGGCTAGGGTGACATTTTTTGAAATACTCATCAGAAGCAGAAACATTTTTTAAGGGGCCATTATATGGGAAAAAAATGACATGCTCTAATATGCCCACTAAAAGAGGCTAAACACAAAGTTAAAGGGACAGTGTAGTCAAAATTAAACTTTCATGACTCAGATAGGGCATGACATTTTAAACAACTTTCCAATTTACTTTTATCATCAAATTTGCTTTGTTCTCTTGGTATTCTTTGTTGAAAGCTAAACCTATGTAGGCTCATATGCTAATTTCTAAGCACTTGATGGACGCCTCTTATCGCAGTTTATTTTGACAGTTTTTCACAGCTAGACAGCGCTTGTTTGTGTGCCATATAGATAACATTGTGCTCACATCTGGTCCACTAATTGGTTAAAATGCAAGTCTTTAAAAAAAAAAACTTAAATAAGGGGGCAGTCTGCAGAAGCTTAGATACAAGGTAATCACAGAGGTAAAAAGTGTATTAATACAACCGTGTTGGTTAGGCAAAATGGGGGAATGGGTCAATAAAGGGATTATGTATTTTTTGAAACAATAACATTTCTTGAGTAGACTGTCCCTTTAAAGTACATAGATTACAGTGTTGCTAGTCTTAAAATTATATGTCTAACAAATTAAAGCATTGAATTATTCAAATGGAACAGCAATGTGTAATGTACAATAAATATACAAAGATATTAGGTACATATTAAGCAAGTGAATCTATAAGGCTCTTTCACAGGAACATCAACAATGTAATACAGAGAGGAAAAGACAGATGTTGTTTATTATAATATAGATAGATGTATGCTTGGTATGATCAAACAGTAATCTAGATGTCCTGTCAAATAAGGAACAAAACATCTTTGCAGTTGAGAAGGAGAAATCTTGGGGCGGGAGAATGGACCAGGTGGGGGGGGGGGGGGTGTAGGGTAATTCCAGGGAATGAGTCTGACTTCCTATAAGTAAGAGCAGCAGAACCATAATAATTATTTCCATTTTAAAGTAGGTAAGTCTTTCTTAACTACAGAGTCCCAGATTTCCCAGATGTAATAAAATACTTCAGCTTGTAATGTCGATGTATTACAAATTTTATTACAAATTCGTCCATTAGCTTAAAATATTTAAGTAATCACAAAATCCCTTTCCAGTGATGAGCAGCCATTTGAAAGTGTCTTTTTGTGCTTACATCAATAATACATTAAAAAGTACAGTTTTTTTCTCTCTCTCTCTCTCTCTCTCTCTCTCTCTCTCTCTCTCTCTCTCTCTCTCCCTGTCATGCCTGCTCCAGTCCGACCATCCCCCATCACGCCCGCACAGCAGGTCGCGCCCCAACCTTCCCGCTTCCGCTTGGTCATGCCCCCCCTGTCACATCCACTCCCGCTCGCCCTCTCTGCTGTCTGATTTTTACTGACTGATCCTTCGTTACGGTGTCAAAGGCCAGGTATATTTTTCCTCATGCAGTCTATACTGCACATGACAGCTTCAGACAAACATACCTGGCCTTTTATTATATAGGATATATTTCTAAATAAATATTGTTTAAATATATCTGTTTAAATCTACACCTATATATAATGATTTATACAGTATATATATATATATATATATATATATATATATATATATATATATATATATATAAATATATAAATATAGGTATAAATATATATATTTGTGCAAAGATTCATCAGATATATATTTAAATATCTCTTTAAGAATAAATAGAACATATTCTGCTATGTGCAGAACATTGGCTTATGGAATATGCAATACTACATCTTTTCGGCTCTATTGAAGTCTATGGGGAATTTGATTTTGTGTCTGCAACTTCTCAAACTCTATTTCAAACGTTTTACTTTTAAAGTGGATTCCTGGAATAAGGAAGCGATACAGAGGCGCCTCTAAGTGCAGTATCACTAAACAGAATATACACAGCAGTACATATGATGTCAAATACACTCACATTTGGTGAAGCACACAATAGTGCAAATGAAGCGGACCGAAACTTTATGAGCCTCTCAGCTGACTCCCACAGGTTAGGGTAAGTGATCCAGTGTCCTCACTGCCTGGGAACGATAATCCGCCTCCAGCAAACACTACTGCTGTTATGCAGTTTCTCCCTCGGCAATGCAGGGAAAGTGAAGGTGAGGTTCGCTTAACAAACTAAAAACGATAGCAGTAGTAAGTAAAAAACAAGTTTTAATTTTGAAAACAGGTATTAAAAACAGTGATGCATTTTTCGGCGTGCAACGCTGTTTCCTCAGACTGTATAACACTAAACTACCGCTACTTATTTAAATGGCTCTCAACCAATCCATTTCACCTGAGGCCAAGTGTACACCCACTCCTATGACATCACACAGGTAGATGAAGAGCTATAGATTTATTTAGTAAAACTAATATATCAATATATAATCGGCAAATGATACACCACATTAGAATCTCTGCTAAACTCATATTAAACATACAAAACATTATTGACTCGCTCTGATCTTACATTAGTTGTTAACAATAAATACTGCGATATGTGTAATCGCATTATTCAAGATCACATTTAAATATGTAACAATATATACCAGTATTAAATAAACAGACTTATTCATATATATGTTACTTCAATTTATCCGTAATCATGGATATTACAACATATATCATATTGTCAATCCTGGCAAAAACACATTTCGGATCGAAATTTGATACACTTGAGAAAGTATTTGACCCCACTATGTGTAAGTGAGTGTTAATGACTTTAAAATAAAGTCCTATTGTTATGTGCTCAATTAAAATTATAACTAAATATTAACCTTAATCGTTAAATTAATAATATTATAAAAAAAAATAATAAATGTCACAATACTAATATATTATATATAATAACTTTACATATATGTTTTGTGAATTTATCATAAGTGAATTTAAGTGTTAATTATACTAGCCTGTATTAAATATATTACTGCTGCAAAGGACAGGGATTATATTTACAAATTAAAAAGTCTGTCCTTAGACTTTACTCAAGTGATGTCATATTATTAATGTGTGTAAACCCTCACAGTAAATAAACATGGGACAATATATGATATTAAGAGATTTATCGTCAACTGAAGATTGGATTTCTTTCTCAAAATGCTGCTAAATCTAAATTCAGGCTTAAACCATATGGATGAAGAGTATTAAATTTATATATCCAAAAAGTTTCTCTCTGACGTAGTCTCGTAAACCTATTATACCTATATGATTCGGGATCAATACAATGGGAGTTATGCAAAAACTATTTAAATCGCCCCCCTGTTTAATGTTGCAGTGTCATGATACACTATGACATTGATATTTATTTTTCATGTTCCTAAAATGCTCCGACCATCTATGACTAAGACGTCTAGATGTGCGACCTACATAGTTCACCCCACATTTGCAGGTCAATAAGTATATAACAAAAGTAGAGGCACATGTTAGAAAACTACGTATTGAATGTAAATACTTGGGTGCTTTTGATTTAAATGTGGTTTTACCATGCGTGACATATTTACACATTTTACAGTTTTCACCCCACATCTGAAGGATCCTTTCTTTTTTCCTACAATTGATTTGATCTTGTAATCTTATCCATCGGCCTAAATGCTTGTTTCACTACCTTACTTGGTGCTAGATTATTTTTGAATGTAGGTGCTCTTTTGAATACAATTTTGGGCTGCTCCTCAATTATCTCACCTAAGATGGGATCTTTCTTCAAAATATTCCAATATGTATTTATCACCTTTTTTATCTCCCTATGATGACTATTATACTGTGTAATGAACATTAGGTTACAATCACTTTTCTTATCTTTTAGTTTAGCTGGTGTTGATCTTAGGTTTCTCTCTTCACACCTTGCTTTTAGATAACTATCTTCAACAAGTTTATTTGGGTAACCCTTTTCTAAAAAACGTTCTTTTAAAGAATGACTCTGTTCATCATACATATATAGGTTACTACAATTTCTCCTAATTTGTTTAAATTGTCCAAATGCAACATTTATTTTCCAAGGGGTATAGTGATTACTTTTAAAGTTAAGAAAGCTATTGCAATCCATCGTTTTCAAGTGGGTACTAAAATCAATTCCACCTACATCACTAAAGGAGAGATTGAGGTCTAAATTTGCTATGGATTGGGATTGTATATTACTCGTGAAGGTTAATCCCAAATCATTTGAATTAAGATGCACTAGAAGTTTTTCAGCTTCTTCATGGTCCCCCTTCCAAATAAAAATCAAATCATCTATGTTACACCCATAGAAGACCAGATTCGTCCCATAGCATGAGCCATAAATGTATTTTTCTTCAAAAAATCCCATATAGAGATATGATATGAGTTGAAGGATAAATTCCTTATGTAAATATGTTAAATACCAATCCCTTTTTAAAAAACTTGATATTGCTTTTACTCCTGAAGCATGTGGAATATTTGAGTACAATGCTTGAACATCCTATAATATAAAAGGCCAAGTGTGATTGTCCGAAGCTGTCATGCGCAGTAGAGACAGCACAAGGACAAACACACCTGGCCTTTGAGTCCCTAGCTGATCTGTGGCAGAAGTGGGCATGAGTGGGGGCGTGGCCAGTATGAAGGGGGCATGGCCGGGTGTGAATGGTCATGAAGGGGCTTGGCTGGGCATGAAGGGGGTGTGACCGGGCATGAAGGGGGCGTGGCCAGTCACGGTCACTTGATAGAGAGGGGAGACAGATAGAGAGGGTTCAGAGATAGAGAGGGGGGAGAGATAGAGAGGGGGAGAGAGATAGAGAAGGGGAGATATAGAGAGGGGGAGAGAGAGGGGGAGAGAGAGGGGGGAGAGAGAGGGGGGGAGAGGGGGGAGAGAGAGAGGGGGAGGGAGAGGGGGAGAGAGAGAGCAAAAGAGAGGGGGGAGAGAAAGAGCAATAGGGGGGGAGAGAGCGCAAAAGAGAGGGGGGAAAGAGAGCGTAAAAGAGAGGGGAAGAGAGCGCAAAAGAGAGGGGGAGAGAGAGCAAAAGAGAGGGGGAGAGAGAGAGCGCAAAAGAGGGGGGACAGAGAGCGCAAAAGAGAGGGGGGAAGAGCGCAAAAGAGAGGTGGGAGAGAGCGCAAAAGAGAGGGGGAGAGAACGCAAAAGAGAGGAGGGGAGAGAGAGCACAAAAGAGAGGGGGGAGAGCACAAAAGAGAGGGGGGAGAGAGAGCGCTAAAGAGAGGGGGGAAAGAGAGCACAAAAGAGAGGGGAGAGAGAGAACGCAAAAGAGAGGGGGAGAGAGCGCAAAAGAGAGGGGGAGAGAACGCAAAAGAGAGTAGGGGAGAGAGAGCACAAAAGAGAGGGGGGAAAGAGAGAGCACAAAAGAGAGGGGGAGAGAGTGCAAAAGAGAGGGGGGAGAGAACGCAAAAGAGAGGAGGGGAGAGAAAGCGCAAAAGAGAGGGGGGAGAGAACGCAAAAGAGAGGGGGGGAGAGAGAGTGCAAAAGAGAGGGGAGAGAGAGAAAGCGCAAAAGAGAGGGGGGAGAGAGAGTGCAAAAGAGAGGGGAGAGAGAGGGGGAGAGAGCGCAAAAGAGATGGGGGAGAGAGCGCAAAAGAGATGGGGGAGAGAGAGAGAGCACAAAAGAGAGGGGGAGAGAGAGAGCGCAAAAGAGAGGGGGAGAGAGAGAGTACAAAAGAGAGAGGGGAGAGAGAACGCAAAAGAGAGGGGGACATAGTCTAAAAGAGTGGGGGGAGAGAGAGCTCAAAAGAGAGGGGGGAGAGAGAGAGCTCAAAAGAGAGGGGGAGAGAGAGCGCAAAAGAGAGGGGGAGAGAGAGCTCAAAAGAGAGGGGGAGAGAGAGAGCAAAAGAGAGGGGGGAGAGAGAGAGAGCAAAAGAGAGGGGGAGAGAGAGAGCGCAAGGGGTGGGACCGCTGTACTGCAAAAAATGGCCTGTGTAAACGGGCTTTAGGACTAGTCACATATAATCCACAGATGTTTACCTACCAAATGTAGATTTTGTAGTTTTACCAAAAGATCTACTGAATCCCTAATATAAGATTCCAACCCCATAGCATATTTTTTAAGAAAAAAATCAACATAAGAGGAAGCATTGTCTGATAAGCTTCCTATTCCAGCAATAATGGGTCTCCCTGGGGAATTTTGTAAATTCTTATGTATTTTTGGGAGATGATAATAAAATGCTACATTTAGTGTTTTACGTAATAAATATTCTTTCTCAGATTTTAATATAATCCCCTCTGCATATGCAAATTCTATTATTTCTGTCAATGTTTTAAGGAATATTTCATTTTGATCTCCATCTAATTTTTTATAGTACACCTGATCGTTAAGGATTTTCTGTGCCTCAAGTATATAATCAGAGAGATTCTGTACTACTATTCCACCTCCCTTGTCCGCTTGGCGGATCACTATATCTTGGTTAGATTTAAGAGATTTAAGAGCTATCCTCTCTTCAAAATTCAAATTATGAGGTCTCCTATACTTTCTAGGGATTTTCTGAAAATCTTCAATTACTAGATCTTTAAATATTTCAATATGCTGTGTGTTTGAACATTCAGGTTGAAAGTTAGATTTATTTTTGAGGCCTATATGGATGTAATCATTATTCAGATGTTCCACCAGATCCTCAGCTTCACTATATATAATATTATTTTTAATTCTGGTTTTCATAGTATCAGTTAGAATGGGAATACAATTATTTTCCTTTAATTTTTTTCTCTACAAAATATTTTTGAAGCGATAATTTCCTAGTAAATCTATTTAAATCTAAATATTGATCAAAAATACTCTGTGAGTTTGTGGGACTGAATGACAAACTTTTCCGAAGTACTCAAATTTTATTATCTGTTGGTGTATGGGAAGACAGATTATATATCCCTTTACTTAGTTTTTGTAATCTTTCTTTCATGGTGGTTCTTCCTCTGCATCCTCGCCTTAAAAGGGCTTTTTGTAGGGCATTGCCCTAAAGAAATCAGCTCTTTTACATTAAAAATCAACAAAGTCCCCCCTAACAGTAACTATTTTGTGTTGTTTATTATTTTTTGTAATGTTAGACTTGTTTATTTTCTGTAATTTTAGATTAATGTAATGTAATTTTTTATTTTAATTGTAATTGTAATGTAGTATTTTTTTTTAATGTAATTAAGGGGTTGATTTAGGGGGTGTAAGGTTAGGGGGCTTAGTCATTAAGTTAGTTTTTTTGCGGTTGGCGGTTTAGGAGTTAATAGGTTAATTAGGTTTAATGCGTTGTGGGTGGTTGGCGGATTGGGGGTTAATAGATGTATTAGGCAGTTTGTGATGTTGTGGTTGGCGGATTTAGGGGTTAATAATTTTATCCTGTATTTTTTCTTTTTTTTTTCTTAATACTTCGTGCGGGCGGTTAGTTTATTTTTTTCTTAATAGTTTGTAAGGGTGGTTATTATTATTTTTTTTTTTTTTATAATTTTTATTGGTAGTAAATAAAAGAAATATACAGATACTGAGGAGACGCAGCTCCAATCCCACAATATAAAGTTAACAGATATACCAAGTGGGGGTCTGCATCTAACAAATTGAAACATAATTTCAACACTTATAAAGTACTGTGAACAGAGTCGACTTATCAAGCCTTGATTCATGGCTGACAAGTCTGAAATCAAGGGGGGGGGGACTTAAAGTCTGAGCATGTAACAGATTTTCTAAGCATAAGAGAGGAGGGTGGGGGGAAAGAGGTGTGGTAGAAGTGGAGGGGGAAATGGTATAAAGAAGAGTATCAGGAGGGGAGCACGGGCCATCCAGTTGAGATTGTGTTTGTGTTAGAAAGGCTACTGTCATAGAGGGGATATAGGCCTGGAGCTATGTGTCTTGGGCAGTTGCATTGGGCCTCCAGTCTGTATTTTGGAACTCCTTCCAGTCAGCCCAGATCAACTCAAACAGGTCGGACTTATTTAGTTTGTAAAAGATATCCTTTTCCATTGTATAGATGTATGCCATATTATTACAAATCATTGCCCAACTTGGAGCCCGTTCCTTCTTCCAGGAGCATGCTACAGAGTACTTTATAGTCATGAACAGGTAAATGCAAATATACGCGTGATTTTTAGGTAGAGAGTGTAGGTTTAAGTGGAGGAGGGCTGAGTAAGCTAGCCTGGGAAGCCCAATGCCAATGCTCTGTAGTACCAAAAAGCACCTAGTCCACAGGGGCCGGATCACGGGCTACTCCCACCATATATGTAGTGCATTACCCCTATGGCCACAATTCCTCCAGCATTTTCGCTAACCTTGTGGGTACGTAGTACCAATGAGTGAGAAGTTTAAAATAAGTTTCGTATAACGTTGTGCAATGTATAGCTTTCTGGGTCAGGGAGAGAGCTTGTTCCCACTCCTCCAGGAAAGCGTGCCTACCCGTCAGCGTCTCCCAACGGGAAAGATGGGAAGGAGTCTCCAGGTCTTGGGACCCCCCTAGCAGCATATAATGGACTGAAAGAGACCTGCACAGCCCCTCTCCCCTTGCCTAGATGGACTCCCAGAGGGTCAAAGGTCTATCTAGGGTAGGCTTAAAACCCCAACTGCTTAAAAAGCTCTTAACCCTCTGGTATTCAAAAGGTAGATACGATGGGATCTGGACCTCGGCACTGATCTGGGATAATTGTTTAAATGAGTCTCGAGGGGACGTGGACCAAAGGTCCGCTATATTATTGATACCCAGTTGGACCCACTTATTAGGGTGAGAGTCTTGGAGGCCTGATAAGAGGTCTGCTATGGAGGCAACAGGGGAGGGATGCGGAGCCACGAGGGGGTAGTGCCGTATTCTGTCCCAAAAACGAAGGCATTCGCAAACCACTGGGTTCGTTAGGGCAATCTCCCTACGACAGTGTGGAGGGGACCAAATTAAGTCACGTAAGGCGATTTGAAAGGGCAACGAAGCCTGTTCAATGGGTTTCCACTTGGCCTCCGACGACTTTACCCCCCATTGAGATACGTGGGTAAGCATTGCAGCCTTGTAATACCGTATCACCGACGGTGAAGCTATGACCCCCGCGGTTTTGGGAAGTTGAAGTACTCTATGTGCGAATCTAGGGGGTTTATCTAACCAGATAAATTTGGTGAACCCACTTTGGAATTGAAGGAGCAGATGCCTCAGTATTTTAATAGGCAGGCAGCGGAATAGGTATGTCAGCCTGAGAAGGAAGGACATTTTCAGCGCCGTAATCCTACCCACCCAGGAGACATGCTGGAGGTTCCAGTCCTTCCGTAGAGAGCGGAGGGAAGTTAGGAGAGGGAGATAGTTGTCTTTTATTGTTTTGGGAAAGCTGCTAGAGATCCTGACACCCAAGTGTAGGACAGAGTGTTCAGTCCAGTCAAATTGATAAGACTCCGTAAGAGAAACTAATTGTGCCTTCGTAAACCCCTGCGTATACACTTGTGTTTTTTATAAATTCAACTTATAGTAAGAGTGGGCCCCGAAAGTGGTGAGTATATCGAGGAGCCTAGGTATCCCTTGATCGGGGTGTGATAGAAACAAAGTTACGTCGTCAGCAAAGAGTGCAATTTTGTGCGCAGTGCCCGACAAGGTGACTCCTTTTATTTGGAGGTCAGTTCTGATCTGCTCAGCCAAAGGTTCTATGGATAGGGCGAACAAGAGTGGCGAAAGGGGGCACCCCTGTCTGGTGCCATTTGTGATAGCAAAGAGAGAGGAGCGAAAACCCAGACCACACACAGAAGCAGTAGGAGTTGAATACAAGGCTTGAACGGCCGTTATGAAATTGGGGGGAAAATGGAATCTGTTAAGGACTGCCCAGAGGTATTGCCATCTAACCCGGTCAAATGCCTTCTCGGCGTCAAGCGAGATGACCGCCAGCGGCCTTCGAAGACATGAGGCAGAAGTAAGTATGTTAAGGAGGCGTCTCGTGTTGTCTGGGCCCTCTCGAAGGGGGACAAATCCCACCTGGTCCGAGTCAATAAGGGAAGGAAGTAAGTTAGTAAGTAAGACGAGTGGTGAGTATCTTTGAATAGAACTTGATATCCGTATTTATCAAAGAAATGGGCCTGTAGCTCGCACAAAGCGACGGGTCCTTGTCTGGTTTGAGGATGGTGACAATATTAGCTTCTAGGAATTCGCTCTTAAAGTGGCCCTCTTCTCTAGCCAGATTATAGAATTTTAGAAGCAACGGGGCTAATTCTTTAGCATAAGTCTTGAAGAAATGCGCCGGGTAACCATCAGGGCCCGGGGATTTAAAGGACTTTGCATTCCTTATAACTCTCAAGACCTCCTGAAGAGAGAAGAGAGCACTCAAAGCATCTCTCTGTTCGGGGGCGAGCATATGGAGTGTCATTGTCTTAAGGTAAGTATCCAGAACCGCCTGGGAGGAGGATCTAAGAGGCTCGGCTGCAGCTATGTTATAAAGCTTGGCATAGTAATCGGCAAACGCCTTACCTATCTGGGACGGGATCTGGAGAAGAGAACCTGAAGATCGTATAGAGTGAATTCGGGAGGCCCCTAGTCTGTTCCTAATTTTATTTGCCAACAGGGTATCAGCTTTGTTGCCTTTGCAGTAAAATAATTGCTTAAGCTTGGTGAGGTTAATTTGGGTTCTGCACAGTTCAATCCTAGAAATGTGATCTTTGATTTCGATAATTTGGGATATGGTCTCTGCTGTGACTACTCTTCTGTTGCATGCCTCTAGTTGTCGCAACTTAATGTGGGCTTGTGATAGGGTGAGACCTGCCTGCTTCCTGAGATGTGCTTGTTTAGTGATAAGGAGGCCTCTAAATGTAGATTTAGCCGCGCCCCATAATGTGTCGTCCCTGACCGTGAGGTTGTTATTAGTTTGAATAAAATGGGTGATATCTTTGCGTAGTTCCTCTCTAAAGGGTATATCCTCTAGTATCTGATGGGGCAATCTCCATTTGGGTCTAATGTGAGTAGTGTTAGAGGAAATTATGTCGGCCTGAACTAGGTCGTGATCAGACCAGGCACAAAGGGAAATTTTGGTTCTCTGAACTAAGTCTAGGGAGTCAGCTGTAGAGAAGATATAGTCAAGCCTTGAGTAAAGCTTATGGGGGTGCGAGAAGTGGGTGTAGTCATAGTCCTTAGGATGTAGGGCTCTCCATATGTCATACAGACCCGAGGCAGACATCATTTGCCTGAATCTGTGTGAGAGTTGTTTTGCTGAGGTGGGTGTTAAGTCAAGAGATTTAGATCTTCTGTCTAATAAATGGTCCCAGACCATGTTAAAGTCACCCGCTATAAGGACTCTCCCCTGTTGAACTTGGGAGAGAGCATGAAGAATGTGTTTGAGGTATCACGGTTGCTTGGAATTCGGGAGATACACGGATGCCAGGGTATAGGTGACATGGTTTATTTTGCATATAAGGATAATAAATCTGGCCTGAGGGTCTCTGATGACTTGTATGCTTTCGAAGGCCAATTGCTTGTGTAACAATATCGCTACTCCCCTTGCTTTTTTGTTGAAAGAAGCGGTTTCAATATGTGTATAGGACTTGAAGATGAGCCTTAGAGGTTCCCTGTCTAGCCAGTGGGTCTCCTGAAGGAATACTACATCTGGGTTGTGGTGTTTCAGCGTCCTAATTAATAGGATACGTTTATGGGGTGAGTTGAGGCCTCTAACATTATGTGTCATAAGCCTAATGGTGGACATGACTAGTAGAAGAGGTGCTGTAATGGGTCCCTTGTGGGGAACTTGGGTTGTGTTGTGGGTCGGGGGAAGTGAGAGTAAGGTTGGGGGGGGTGGAATGGGGGTGGGAGAGGGAAGTAGAGCACTAAGAGAAGCGTTCAAGAGTGTGGTGGAAATAGTCCACCTCAAGGAGTCCTGGAGTGGACTTCTATGTGGGGGCGGAGCATAGAAAAAAATTAATCTAAAGTACACAAAGTTAGGGGCATCGCAAACAACAGCTCCGCTCTGCTAAAATTAATTACTGAAATATTAACTGACATTTAGTTTACACTAAGTAAGTTACTATATGATAAAGGTATAATAACCTGCAGAATAAACTTAAACAAAACACATTCAAAAGGTGTTGCAAACACAAAACCACAAATCAAACAAACAGATAACCACCAAGTGGCTATAAATACAAGTAACATTCGCCCTACAACAGGTCTGTATAGGGCAAGTTCCAGAAGTTAAGAAACAGTTGGGGGCTGAGGTAATTTTGCCCTCTTGGCTCTTTGATCGTTGATGGTCCATTCTGTGGCTGAGGCCCGCAGCTTAGGGTAGGGAGGTACCCTTTGGGGAGGCGGTTCCAGCCTAAGACCCCAGTTAGTGAGAAGTGTTAGACCTTGATTCAGAGTTGTGGCCACAAAATTTTGATTGTCTTTGGTGATGATAAGGCGATTTGGGAATCCCCATGTATACTTAATGTTGTTCTTCCTCATAGTTATAGTGACAGATTGGTAATGGCATCTCTGTTGTAAGGTGTGAACCGAGAGGTCAGGTAGGAGCTGGATATCTTGAAATCTCTCGCTCAGAGTTGGTTTCTTGAAGGCTGCCTGCATCAACCTATCCTTATACAGAAAGCTGTGGAAGCACACTATCACATCCCATGGTTTATCTTGAGCCACATTTCTAGAGCGCAGTGCCCTATGTGCCCGCTCCATAGTGGCGGTCAGGCCCTCTGGGCTGCCTATCAAAGAGTGAAACAGTTCTCTCAGAAAGTCTTGAAGGTCGGATGGCGCTACCGATTCCGGTATACCCCGGAATCTGATGTTATTACGCCTAGATCTGTCCTCTATCTCCGCAACCTTAAGTTCCAGTTGAGAGATTTGGTCAGCCAAGCTCTCCGAATAGGCTAATAGGTTGGATTAATCCACCACCACGTCGTCTTGTTTCCTTTCTAGGGCATCTACCCTTTCCCCGATCTCCGAGATCTCTTTTTTAAGCTCTTCTGAGGTGCGTTGAATTTCCTTTGTGATGAATTTAGTCTGTGAGGCCAGCAGCTTCTTTAGGGACTTCTCGGTGATGTAGTGTTGTGATGCAGATGCAGAGTGGACACTAGATTGGGACTCTTCATCTTGCGAGTCCGGATCACTCAACTCTCCTTGAGGTTCCATGTCTAAACCCTTAGGTTGCTGTGTGAAGTGGTCATAGACGGTCTTTTCAGATTTTGATGCAGACTTAAGGGGTTTTCTTCCCAAGTGCGGCATAGTGTTGTGACTGTATAGTGACAAGGCACTCTGGGCCTAAAAACTCAGATGTGTTTGCAAGTGGTTATAGTTATTCTGCTGAGGAAAAATGGGGTTAATGAGTTATAGCACATACATAGGTTAAAACATTACTCTAAAGAATGCAGAGCGGGGCTGATTACCATAGAAATAGTAACACTCACATTTTAGACATGAATACGTATATACCTTGGCTTAACCCTGGTCCCTCACCTCAGGGGTAAGGAGGATATGACCCGAAGGAAGGTAAAGGGTAAGTGGAAGTGACCCACTCAGACAAGCCGGGTGGGAGCGGAGAGGTGAGGGAATGGCAACCAGTGGAAATTAGGTCAGAAAGACAAATCAAAAGTGCAATAAAAATTAGACAGATGTCAAACCAATATAGTGGCGGGTCTGACGCCCAGTAACTTGTTACAGCCCCTTTATAGAAATTAGGTTAAGACTAAGCGGCAGGTTAAGATTACAGCTAATTTAGCTAGACTAATTACCAGGAGATAGCGTAGAGGCTGTAAAATTATCAAATCTATGGGATGTGATAAGAAGGCAGCAGAGTATGAAAAGCCCTCTCCTTTTTTTTTTTTTTTTTTTGTTTATAAGAGCAGTGTGCCCAAAAGTGACAAAAATGGCCTAGGGGGGAGATTAATAGATCCTAATCCGTAAAGGACACTGACGGGGATATTTGAGTAGAGGCTTATAGCCTAACTCGCTGGTAAGGCACAGGAATGGGCTATAAACTATCAAAACATCAACCTTAATATGATCTAATTCTAGAGCTAATTGTGTGGAGTGGGGTTATATTGTTAGTGCAGGTTATCTGGACCCAGGCGTGCAGATAAATGTGATAGCTTTGGGTAGGTGAATAAGCTAGCCTGGAACTCAAAAACATGCCATGCTAGAGCAGTACTTTCTAATCTTTCTGTCAATATACCAAATGAATGGAGAGCTGCATTTAATTTTGTGATACAAGGTAATGAGACACCTAAAGGAAAAAAGGCATATAGTTAAGGCAGCAATACAAAAACACACTCCACCTCAGGCTATGTAGTAACTGGTATACTTTTGTAGTAAGGGTTTGAAATATAACAAAAATCCCTCAATAAATAAGGGATGTGTTTCTCTTTTGTAAACTAAGCAGGTAATGGTAGTTTAAATTACCTGAATAGATACTGTGAGATTGTTGCTTTTGAAATCTTTTATAAAATATTGAGATATAAGTTTGAGATAACTGAGATGGTATAACTTTAGTCAGGTAGAATTAATATATTCAGATTGAGAAAGTAATTCAGAGGTATTGAGTCAAAACCTGTCTTCACGCACACACACAGTCATTCTAAAATATATACAGTTCCAAGCAATCCAGAACACACAATCAATATAGGATATATGGATATTTCAATCCTTGCTGATAGTAGTAAGCAGAGCTTGATGCGGTTTTTATAAAGCACAACTTATACTGAATAAGGGAGCTAAGTATAACAATGCTGCATAAAGTGACAGAGTAAATCAGTTCAAGTACGTAAGGCAGTATGTGGATTCAAAGCAAGGTAAGTATTATCCGGATAGTTAACATACAATACCCCACCAGGATCCGGTATGAGCAGAGCTGAGCAGTGACCGCCGATGGCGGTGAGAAGCTGTGTGTGTGCGGCTTGGTTTCCGGAACGCTGAGCATGTAGATCCGGATGCGTATGAATCTGTAGACGAAGTCAGGTAGAAAATCCTCAAGGGAATCAGCTGTAGCAACGATTAGCAAGTAGGACAAGCACAAGGAAGCAAACGTAACAGTGAGCTTCAATATTCAGGCAATGAGTGTTAGAAGTTACTGCCCTACGTGTATAAAGGAAAGTTAATTAGGTGGGAGGGGATAATCCTAAAAGGAATATCACAGGCTATGAGCCCTAAGGACAATGAAGCTGACGCAGCAGCTAATAGGAATATAAGAAATATTAGTGTGATAATGTCCCTAAAATAAAGGCC
Organism: Bombina bombina; assembly: GCF_027579735.1. Classification (NCBI taxonomy): domain Eukaryota; kingdom Metazoa; phylum Chordata; class Amphibia; order Anura; family Bombinatoridae; genus Bombina; species Bombina bombina. The sequence goes on along the minus strand of NC_069504.1, from coordinate 208,551,565 downwards.
ATGTAGAATCCCACTGTAATAAGGAGGTTGTGTGAGATACCAAGGGGAATATCACAGTCACTATGTTGTAGAATGTGGCTGCAGGGCCCAATATCTAGACCCTATAGGCGTTAATAAATCCCAGAAGCCTGGGCTCCAGATGAATAGGTGAGTCAGGGGTAGATTGCCCACTCCAGTTTTAAAGATCAGTGACCTGTAAAGTGAAACAACTGCAGGCTTTGCTGTGAACCCCAAGTAGAACAGGCTCAATGATATATCTTGTTATATTGGGGCTGCTTCTGCAGGGGAGATGTTGCCTGTATGTGCTTTCAAAGTTATTTAGGTTGGTCCGTGAAGCTGGCTTCTTATTGTGGTCTGTGTTCTCTAGGGTGAACCCCTTGTAGCGCAGCTTTCCTCCCTTTCTACTTGTATTATTTTATCTGAGTCCTGGTCGGTTTGTGCTGTGCCTTAGCTGAACTGTACTGTGCTTGTTGGTGCTTTTAATGTGCTTGACAATAAAGGAACTTTCTACTCTTAACCGGTATTGGAACTACTACTTTTTTGTATTGAACCCCTTGTAGCAGGCCCCAGGTGACCAATCGCAATCAATAACCCTAGCTTTGTCTCAGGGGCCTGGCCAATTCCCCCTCCGTCAATCAGCAGGGCTATCAGGCAGGAGAGCAAAGGTACCTTTTCTATGGGGACCTGGGTGTCAACCCGTATAGGGCTCAAGCGTTAGTAATGTGCTGCCTATTCCCCGGGGTCTAGTTAGTCTGTATAGTGTGTCAGCAAACCTAACAGGCTCTTACCCGGTTCCAGGAGCTGAAGTGCTGATGAGTCTACCTTCTAACTGGATGCCGGTTCCAGTCAGGCGTAGGAGCCAGAGGGCCTCAAGATGGCGGATGTTCGCGCTCTTTTTCCCTCCTGGGTTGCGCAGTGAAGAAGGCTGAATTTTTTATTTATTTATTTATTTATAAAATATTTTACCAGGAAAGATACATTGAGATTACTCTCGTTTTCAAGCATGTCCTGGGTACACAAAACATTGCATTGATACAATGGGTACAATAAAATACAAAACAATAATAATACATGATATATGCACCAAAAGTTAACATAGAACAGGTAGGAAATATATAATCAACCATGACAGGTGCATTCTGTTTTGAGATATGTAGAGAGGGATCTCTTAAAGGATATTAGGCATGGGGAAGGTTTGAAAGTCTGCGGGAGGTTGTTCCATAATTGTGGTGCTCTGTAGGAAAAGGAGGATTCGGCTGCTTTCTTTTTGTATTGAGGCACGCTAAATAATATGCTGGTACTGGATCAGAGGTTATAGGAGGTGGGAATAACCGGTGAGAGCATTCTGCTCAGGTAGGGTGGGAGCTTCCCAGAAAAGCTTTTAAACACAAGGCAGGAAAGATGGAGGGTGCGTCTGGATTCCAGCGACAGCCAGTTTAGTTCTTTTAGCATGTCACAATGGTGGGTCCTGTAGTTACATTGTAGCACAAAGCGGCAGAACGAGTTATACAATGTATTAAGTTTATTAAGGTGAGCTTGCGGTGCTGGTGCATATACTACATCCCCATAATCCACGATTGGCATCAGCGTTTGCTGTACAATCTTTTCCTTTACAGTAGGGCTGAGGCAGGATTTGTTTCTGTACAGGGCACCTATTTGTGGATAAAGTTTAGATGCCAGTTTTTCTATATGGAGGCCAAAAGATAGATTGGGGTCTAACAACATACCCAAGTATTTAAAAGAGTGGACTGCGGTCAGTGTGCAATTTGATTTTGTTTTGATGCTTAGATGGGAATTTTGTAGTTTGTGTAGTTTAGGTCCCGTTCCAAAGATCATTGTGACAGTTTTGTCAGTGTTTAGGAAGAGTTTGTTTTTTGAGATCCACTTTTCTACCTCTGTGAACTGGTCTTGGAGTACTGCTTCAAGCTGCAGTAGATCGGAATTGTTTGCATAGATTACCGTGTCATCTGCATACATGTGTACAGTTGAGGATTTGCAGACATTAGGCAGATCATTTATAAACAATGTGAATAGCAGGGGGCTGAGAATGGAACCTTGGGGAACACCACATGTGACTGGGAGAGGGAGGGAGTCGCTGTCAGAAATGGAGACATATTGTGATCGATCCGATACATATGATCGAAACCAGGTTAGCGGACGATCACCAATACCTGAGTTTTTTAGTTTGAGCAGTAGTATGTCGTGGTCTACTGTGTCGAAGGCCTTTGCAAAATCAAGGAAAATAGCTCCAGTTAGGTCTCCTTGTTCCATTCCAGTTTGGATATCGTTGCAAACTTTTAGGAGGGCAGTTGTAGTGGAGTGATTTGTACGAAAACCTGATTGATCAGGGGTCAGATAGTTAGATTGTTGGTAATATTCACATAATTGCGTATGGACGAATTTTTCTAAGATTTTTGACAATACTGGGAGCAATGATATTGGGCGATAGTTAGAAACCAAGGTTATCTCCCCACTTTTATGGATAGGCACTACTTTTGCAGTCTTCCAGAGTTTGGGTATGTATCCAGACACCAAGGATTTGTTAATTAGGGTTGTGACAGGTTTAACAATTGCTGGCGCACTAAGCTTCAACAGCATTGCTGGGATTTGATCAGGTCCAGACTGGTTTTTCATTTTTAGGTTATTAAGGTGTTTCTTAATGACATTGATGGGTACAGGTCTAAAATTGAACTTCTCTATATTGGGTCTTTGCTGATTTAGTGGGGCCTGATCCACATTTGTAGCTTCAGGATGCGTGCCATTTATTAGTTTGTCAATCAGGGTGGTGGAGCATCCGACAAAATATTTGTTAAAGGCATTTGCTACATCTAAGGGGAGTTGCAGGGTTTGGTTGTCCACATTGACAGTGGAGGGTTGGGAGTGGATTGGTGGCGTTTGTAAATTATTTATGACTTTCCAAAACTTTCTAGGGTTTGATATATTATTGTTCAGATTTTCACAGAAATATTGGGCCTTGGCCAATTTTGTTTGTTTAGTGCATATATTTCGCCATTGTCTATATACACAGTGATCGTTCATAGAGCCAGTATGCTTGAACTTTGACCACAATGAATCTCTAAACTGGTACATTTGAATGAGGTCAGCTGTGATCCAGTTCAAGTGTGCTCCTTTCGCTCTCACCTTACGCAGTGGGGCATGTAAATTCCAAACTTGTAGGAGTTCGGATTGAAAGAATTCAACTGCAGAGTCAAGGTCTGGGATTAGGTTTAATCTGTGCCAGGGGAGGTTCTTGATGTCATTTAGAAATGATTGAAGATTACATTTTTTGAAGGATCTGGTGATTTTAACCTTGGGGGAGGTTTTAGTTGCCTTTATTTTGCGCACACAGTACACTAAGCAGTGGTCACTGAAATTGTTAGGGAGAACACCTGCCTCCTGGATTCAGTCGGGAGAGAATCCAATCGAGCAGGGTGTGATTATGGCTTTTGTTGTTTATGCGAGTTGGGGAGGAGAATAATTGCGTTAGCTGCAAAGACTTAAACACAGATCAACAACTATTATTTTTTGGATTCAGCCAATCAATATTAAAATCTCCAAAAACCAAAACTTCACTTTTTGGGTTTTGAGCTATGGTTTCACTAAGGAGATGGGCTATGTCTGAAATGGAATGTACAGGAGAGTTAGGTGGGCGGTAGATTCCAACAACAATGTTTGATTTACTGCACAGGATCTCAATTGTGCCAGAAAGGAAATCAAAGTTGGCAGGAGAGCTAGATTTTTGTAAGGGGGTGTACTTTGTGGAGTATATATAAGTGCAATACATATATTACATATATATATATATATATATATATATATATATATATATATATATATATATATATATATATATAAAATAATATGCTTTACATGTGTTTGTTCCACTTTTTTTGTAGCCCTAAACAATTCTTCAGGTCTTTTTTTGCCACAGTTATTTGTTTTGCTTGAGCACAACACATAACTTTCAACTTGTAATGTAAGTGATGTTGAAAGTATAGGGCATTCTAAAGGGATGTCGGCTGCGCTAAACCTTTTTTGGTTATTCTTCTTTACCATCAACTTGTAATATGGACTTGTAATATAATTTTTCACACTAATCCTAGCGCAGTCCAGCGATATTGATATAATGCTCCCTGCTCTATTAATAGTGCTCTACTTGTAATCTGGTCCACAGTGTTTCTAATCTAGGAACTATATTTTAATGCTGATATAAAAGTTTAGATGACAATATTAGGAGTTTTGAAAATTAATATATTCTGGCTCTTTTGTTTTTTGTTAACTGAATAACTTTTGAGTACTAATTTATTTTCATACTATCAAATATAACATAGTGGTATTGCTACTTTTACACAAATAATCTACTGTCATGTTCATGAGACCCCCTTTTTGGAATGTAGGTATTGTCCACTGCCTATGTGATCTGACACTTAGGGGTCAATTTATCAACCCATCAATGCTGCAGTTTCCGCACAAGCCTTTAGGCTCTGAGACCATCAATGCTACAGTTTCCGCACAAGCCTTTAGGCTCTCAAACCATCAATGCTGCAGTTTCCGCACAAGCCTTTAGGCTCTGAATCCATCAATGCTGCAGTTTCCGCACAAGCCTTTAGGCTCTGAAACCATCAATGCTGCAGTTTCCGCACAAGCCTTCAAGCTCTGAGGTGGCTGACAGCAATCAGCCCGATCGGATACGATCGGGTTGATTGACACCTCCTGCTAGCGGCCGATTGCTTGTGCAATGATAAATGCCGAGAGCATACAATGTGCGTCGGAAATTATCTGCTACAGCGGATCATGTGCGCTTGCACTATGATAATTCGGCCCCTTAGTGATCAAGTTGATCTTCATAAGGTAATCTCACATATGTTAGGGGTGCATATACTCCTCATTCAGAAGATGGAATTCCTCTCTTACAAATGAGGGATCTCAAGTAAATAAAGTAGATAAAGGTTGTGCAATACCCTCACCCTCAAAATAACAGTCATTAATATCCTGTTGGAGCAGCTGATCACTAAGAGTAAGTTAATAGATGAGGAGTCAAAAATGCATACAGTTAAACATTTACAGATCTTGATTGATTACTGCTTTTATAAAAAAAATGGCAAGAGAGCTGACATTTAAAAAGTGAGTGCTTTTTAAAGGATACATTTAAAAATGCTACACATTTAACAGAAACATTTCTAACATCAAATTCTGTTTTTAGCCAAAAATATTTCTAAACCCTTTTCAAAGCTATTGATTTTATTGTCAGTTATTCCTCAAAGAGACCTACAGATTGCTCTTACAGTGGAAACACCTTTCTCTTGCTTAAATACTTTTTCCTCTAGTCTTAAACTATGACCTCTTGTCAGAAACAATTTTCTTGGAATAAACAGTACTCCTGACAAATCTCTATATGGACCATGGATATATTTAAAGAAAACAGACCCAATATCTAAATATAGCATAAATCCTCCAATACATTTATTAATTTAGTAGCCCTTCTGACAACATATTTTAGGTCTGTAATATTAATTTTAATAATTGGTTCCTAAAGTCTTATGGGTATCTATATGCCTTTGTCTCTTAAATGTATGCCCATCTCTATACATGTAACTATCTTATTTTTCTTGAAGCTGCTGACTGCTATTAAGAACAATGTTTTAGTTTGTTGGTTACAAGAACCCTAAATAATGTTCTGTTTCACCAAGAATTTCCCCATGGAAGTAATAAGCAGTATGCTTATTTTTGCTACCAAAGTAAAACATCTTTTATTTATCAGTGGTAAATTGCATGTGCCACTTACCAGCCCATTTTTCTTATTTTGTAAAGTTATCTGCAGAAAAATTATTAAACAAAGAGAATAGCCGTGCTTATTAACATGTAAACAGAACATGCACTTTGACATTGGAAACACATTGTCAGGAAAAAGTGTTTTCTAAAATCTGGCTGTTGAAATTGAATAATAAAAATATCCTGAAAAAAATGCTGGATTGGATTTAAATAATGTTTATATGTCTCCAAGTGTAGTAGTTGTGGCGTTAGTGGGGTGAGAAATAAATGGAAGACCTTATGATAACCAATTCTTGTATTTTTCTAACATCGCCGCACCCTACATAATGTTCTTAACCCCTAATCTGCTGCCACCTAATATCGCCGCCACCTAAATAAAACTATTAACCCCTAATCTGCTGCTCCAGATATCGCAGCCACCTAAATATACTTATTAACCCCTAATCTGCCGCTCCTAATATTGCTGCCACCTATATTACAGTTATTAACCCCTAACCTGCCGCCCCCAATGTTGCCGCCACTATACTTAAGTTATTATATTTAAGTTAGGGGGGGTTAGGGTTAGACTTAGGGTTACGTTAGGTTTAGGTTTAGGGGTTAATATATTTATGTAGTGATGTGGGAGGCCAGAGGTTTAGGGATTAATAGTTTATTTTAGTATATTTCATTGTGGGGGGCTTGCGGTTTAGTGGTTAATAGGTTTATTATTGCTGCAGTGTGGGCGGATGGTAGATTAGGGATTAATAATCTTTAAATAGTGTTTGCGATGCGGGAGGGCAGCAGTTTAGTGGTTAAAAGGTTTGTTATAGTGGTGACGATGCCGGGGAGCGGCGGAATAGGGGTTAATACATTTTTTAAGTGGTGACGATGTCCGGAGCGGCAGATTAGGGGTTAATAATTTTATTTTAGTATTTGCGATGCGGTAGGGCCGGTATGGGTGTTAGTGTACTTTTTAACAGTTTAGTTATGAGTTTTATGCTACAGCTTTGTAGTGTAAAACTAATAACTGCTGACTTTAGATGGCGGTACGGATCTTGTCATTTTAGGCAGTACTGCTCACTTTTTGGCCTCAAAGCAAAACTCGTAATACCGGCGCTATGGGAGTTCCTTTTGAAAAAGGACTTTTTTAAAGTGCGGTACTGACGTGACGTTGCGTGACGGCCAAAAAGGAGTGCACTACACCTATTCTGACAAGACTTGTAATAGCGGCGTTAGGGAAAAAGCATTGTTATGAAGCATAACGATGCTTTTTCACTCATAACGCAAAACTCGTAATCTAGCTGATTATTTTTTAAATATATAAATACATATAATCATAAAAATATTAAAGGGCCACTAAACGCAAATTTTTTCTTTAATGATTCAGATGCAATTTTAAGCAACTATCTTTATTTAAAAAGCAGGAATGTGATGCATAGGCGCTGGCCCATTTTTGGTTGAGAACCTGGGTTATGCTTGCTTATTGGTGGGTAAATGTCAGCCTCCAATAAGCAAGCGCTATCCATGGTGTTGAACCGAAAATGGGCTAGCTGCTAAGATTTACATTAATGATTTTCAAATAAAGATAGCAAGAGAATGAAGAAAAATTAATAATGGGAGTAAATAAGAAATTTGCTTAAAATTGCATGCTCTATCTGAATTAGATGTCCCTTTAATGATACTATGTTGCCTGTTTTTATATTCAATTTCCTGCCCCCTGCACTTGCTAACTTCTTTTTCAAAGAACGCTAAAGGCTCCTATGTTTCTTTACTCTTTGGGCCTGATGATCAAAAACTCACTGGCACAGAGAGATATAACGCAAAATCTGTGGGGGCTTTTTTTAACATTATATTGCAATCATATGTGTTTCTCCTTCATATCCAGAACCACTCTATAGAAAGAGAGAAGGCGCCACCATAGTGTGATTCTGCAAATTTATGCTGGATATATAATTCAGGATCAAATACACTCACATGTATTCAAGCACTGTAACGTAGTGCAAACTGGGCAGACCGGATCCTCTGAGTTGTCCGGTAAACTCTCCTCAGATATATGTAACAGGAACTACTGCAGAGGGGTATGTTTCACTATGATGTGTGTTCTATAAATCAAAAATACAATCCCCACATAGCATAATACTGTATGGAAAGAATAATCTGCTAATAGGTGGAAAATTTGCACTCACTTGTGGTCTAGCACTGTAATGTAGTGCAGACTAGGCAAGCCGAACTTCTGAGCTGTCCGGTAAACTCTCCTCCACGATCAAGTAAACCAGGTGTGTGATATAGTCTTCAGCTTGAGGAAACAGTAACTTACTTAGAAACGCGTTGCTGTATTTTACCTATGTGTTTAATAAACACTTATTTTTAAGTTCTTTGAAGTTACTTGCTACTTTTTTGCTTCAACCTGCCATTCACAAATAACAAATCCTTTTTGTGAATGTCAATCACACCTGGTTTATTTGATCGTGGAGGAGAGTTTACCGGACAGCTCAGAAGTTCGGCTTGCCTATTCTGCACTACATTACAGTGCTAGACCACAAGTGAGTGCAAATTTTCCACCTATTAGCAGATTATTCTTTCCATACAGTATTATGCTATGTGGGGATTGTCTTTTTGATTTATAGAACACACATCATAGTGAAACATACCCCTCTGCAGTAGTTCCTGCTACATATATCTGAGGAGAGTTACCGGACAACTCAGAGGATCCGGTCTGCCCAGTTTGCACTACGTTACAGTGCTTGAATACAAGTGAGTGTATTTGATCCTGAATTATATATCCAGCATATATTTGCAGAATCAAGCTATGTTGGCGCCTTCTCTCTTTTATATAGATTTGTTTTGAAGTGGACGGCCTTTGCCCTGAGGAGAGCAGCCTGGTTATCCTTGTGTGTATCTAAACACACATTTATTGGACTCTAAGCAAACATAAAATATATTTTCCTTTTTTGTAACTTGAAGTATATGTATATAGGTTACTTTTCTGGTTATATGTAACATTGTAATGTGCATTTTCACATGACATATTCACATTTTACATTTTACACATTGAATTTCTGAACAACTATTTATATCAAACTTTTTGTTCTTAGTTGTTGCATATTAACTAAATTTTAAATTGATAGTTCCCCTATTTTACACTATTTTGTGTTTACTTTATCTATATCCAGAACCACACATAGATAGATAAACATCTATCAATCTAATATTTGTCTTTCTAAAACTCTTTGAGGGACCTCCCCGCACTGATGAGACTTTCAGATAATCTTGCCAGTACAGAATGCTTTAGACCATCAGGCCATTCATTCTTAATGGTAACGTGCTCCTGGCTGCTTGGCTGGAAGAGGCATCCTCTATTGTGCACTTGCCAAAATGTAAAGTGTGCTTTTCATTATGTTCGTTCATGTTGTTTTGTGCCAGTGAAAATGATTTGGGGTACATGGCTGTTGGTGTGAATAGTATTTTTACAAAGGAAAAAGGGGAGATTTAGCGCTATGGTCTAATACCACATAAGCTCCTAAAAATTAGGTTCCTAGCTAACCTAAATAATGTGCAATAAGGGAGAAAAAATTAAAGGAGCACCAAAATAAGGCAGTGGTGAATGTACCTCACAGATGTGGGGGTAAATATGTGATTCTAAATATAACAGTGTTTTATTACATCATTGAATAGAAGCAATTGGTAATAAAAGCAGAGATAAAAACAGAATTACAAATACAATTTAAATAAAAACAATTAGATACATGTATCTAATCTAAAAAGTACATACAAAATTAGACATAAAAGAAAACATAAAGCATTGCATAAAATTGCTGATTCAGGGTCCTTAGGACCTCCTAGGAGTATTCAGTTGTATCTGAAAAGTGAAAAAAATATCTGAGAAGTGAAAAGATATATAATAATAATAATAATTATTATTGTCCAAATCCGTTATAGTTAGTTTAGTACATCTGATTGAAAAAGTGTATTGGTGATGGTGAAAAAAGCTGATGATAAAAAAAGCTGGTAATGAAGAAGAGAAGATGATGAAAAAGGAAAAAATGAAGTGGCGATGAAGAAAAGATGAAGAATTAAGTCTTGAGAAAGGTCTGAGTACAGGCCGAAACGCTTTGGCAACAAATGGCATTTGAGAGTAAGCCTGCTATTCAGGAGCTTTATACTTTTGTATTAACTTTATTGCGCTATATCGCGCTTTTCTTCCCACAGGTTCATGTGAATTATTTTTAAGGAACACTATAAATATTTTTGGCTTTATTTTTGTAGTAATATTTTAATTTTTTACTTTTTATTTTTCAACTTTCTAGTTTTTATTTTTATTTTTGTATTTTCCATTTTTGTATTTTTCACTTTTTATATTCTTCAACTTTTCGTCATCGCCACTTCATTTTTTCCTTTTTCATCATCTTCTCTTCTTAATCATCAGACTTTTTTATCATCAGCTTTTTTCACCATCACCTATACACATTTTCAATCAGATGTACTAAACCTTCTAACCTTTGGATTTAACTAAAAAAAAAAATCCTGAAAAATGAGACCTCAGGAGGGACTTCAAATACTCTCAGAAATTCTTTCTTTCGGTTGGAAAAATTGTTACTCAATGACTTGAGACTGATGTGGGATGTGGTGTCATTTGATCACTATATTGATGCCAAGAAAATTCCCTGTGGCTGACGTAATAAGAAGTATCCATCTTTTGATCTAGAAGTTCCTGAGCTGATGGATGAATGGAATGAGGCACTAACAATATGTTCATTAACATTGATGAACATTGTAAACAGAAGTAAGAATTTTAAAAGGGGCAAATTAAAGGAGGAGATATTAGCTGTAAAAGAGTGACCTTAAGGCATTGAAATCTGATGAAAAGTATAAAGAATATAAAACCTAGGTTTGAACCGTGAATGGGATATGAGTTACTTTGTTGAGTAAATCTTATATTGGTCATACTCACATATGCAGATATGTACACAATAAAACATACAAGTTTTGGAAAATTATGCCCAAGATATATAGAGTACAAATTAATCACAATTATATTATCATGAGAATAATCTATATTATCATGAAAATAATTTCATACATTGTAAGTCTAGTGATATCATAACAATTTTTTATTTATACTGGGTTTATATACAGAATTCTTAGAGGATGTTAAATATATGCTTAAATATATGCTCATTTAGATATGCTTATTTAGATTGGGTAAACTGAGTTTTCACTGTAGAATGTTCTAGTTATAAACATTTTAATTTATTAGTATATTCTCAATACTGCTGCCACAAGTAGATGGATGTGTTATTCTTCATTTTTTCTCCTCATTAGCATAGTGCATGTAATTTTGAACAATTTTGTTTGTGATGTATACATATATACTTGTATTTTTATATATATATTTGTATTTTGTTTTATTTTATCACCTACAGGTGCATCTGTCCCTTTAAATAGGGGGAGCTGACACCTAGCAAACTCACCCTATGATTAAGTGCTCAACTGAGCACGAAACTAGTCAGGGAGTTTGGTGCTGTGTACTATTTTAACCATGTTGAAATAAAGGTAATTTTTATTTTTACTAATTTTACCCTGAGACTCGTTTGCTTAAAGTGCTGCTGTATTATACTATTTTGGATTTAACTATCACAAACTAACTATAACGGACTTGGACAACAATAATTATTATTATTATATATCTTTTCACTTCTCTGATATTGCTTTTTTCACTTTTCAAGTACAACTGAATACTCCTACTAGATCTGCAGGAAAAAGAACAATGGCCTAGTACCACCAAATCAAGTGACAATTGATGAGAGAAACAGTAATTCTACTCACAGACATGTTTCCGCCAACGGTGCTAGTGGGGCAGGCTGGAACTTTGCAGTAGTCCAGCTCACTGTAACCAACCAGCAGTAGTACCAGGTCTAACAATCTTGAGGAAACACTCCCATTACCTGTATGAGGATAAAGAACAAACAACCATAGCCCAATACCATATGAACAGGGGCAAGAAAAAGAAGATTGATTGCACTTACAAAAAAACACAACAAAGTGGTGTGTCAATTATAGCCTGAGGCTGAGAAATGTGTTGCTTTTAAATAAAGATATTTTTTTTAACCATGCACTTGCTGCTGTGGTGAACTGTATGGACACACCACTTTGGGATTTAAATGTTTTAGAGTGTTTCCTGCTGGTTGCTGATAATCTCAGTCAGCTGGGCGGCTGTGAAGCCCCAGTCCGTTTATACTGCACCTGGAGGTGCTTTCTATCCTGTAAGTGCAGTCAATCTTCTTTTTCTTGCCCCTGTTCATACGGTATTGGGCTATGGTTGTTTGCTCTTTATCCTTATACAGGTAATGGGAGTGTCTCCTCAAGAGTGTTAGACCTGGTACCACTGCTGGTTGGTTACAGTGAGCTGGACTACTGCAAAGTTCCAGCCTGCTCCACTAGCACCGTTGGGTTCAACAAGTCTGTGAGTAGAATTCCTGTTTCTTTCATCAATTGTCACTTGATTTGGTGGTACTAGGCCATTGTGGCATCTGTTCCTTTTCCTGCAGATTACCTTACATCAGGATTTGACCTTCCTTCGACAGAGAGCTGCCTTGTTTCGGATTATATGGACTTTATGCTCAGTTTGTATATGTCTCATGTCATTTAGTATTGACCTTTGGAGTGAGTAGGAAGCGCCCCCTATGAGTTTTGGTGTGCTCTTGTACACCAATCTCATTTCTTTTTACTCCTAGGAGATCCTAAGGACCCAGTCTTTCCTTGCAGGCATACTCAGTCAGATCACATATTGGTACCTGAATCAGCAATTTTATGGAATGCTTTAATGTTTTATGTTTTCATTTATGTCTAATTTTGTATGTACTTTTTAGATAGATACATGTATCTAATTGTTTTTATTTCAATTGTATTTGTATTTCTGTTTTTATTTCTGCTTTTATTACCAGTTGCTTCTATTCCATGCTGTAATAAAACACTGTTATATTTAGAATCACATATTTACCCCACATCTGTGAGGTACATTCACCACTGCCTTATTTTGGCGCTCATTTACTTTTTTCTCCCTTAGTGAATAGTAATTGTATCTTACCGCATGGTAGCGCAGTTTAGGATCAAACAGTATTTGCAGAATTTTAAGGGTCATGGAATAAACTTTAAACTTTTGTGATTCACAGAGGTGCAAAAAAATCAATTTATTATTCTTGGAGTCCTTTGTTGAAACATAGCTACTGTCATTAGAAGGCTCAGGCATGTGTAAGTGTTGAGCACAATATGACAGAATTTATTGCGACAGGTAGCCCGGGACATGTGTTTTACATGGGGAGTGCTTTTGACCATCATTATGGCATCTTGCAGGATGGAGTTTTTTAATGGGAGGGTGGGGATTCAGCAGGTGTACTTAAGGCAGGTTTAGCAGGAAGTGGGTCTCTTTTTAACCGGAGACAATGGGGTAGATTTATTAATGTGCGGGAGGACATGATACGCTATAGCGGATCATGTCCGCCACACATCGATAAATGAAGACAGCATATGCTGTCAGCATTTATCATTGCACAAGCATTTCTAGTGAAATGCTTGTGCAATGCAGACCCCTGCACATTCGCAGCCAATTGGCCACTAGCAGGAGGTGTAAATCAACCCGATCGTATTTGATCGGACTGATTGCTGTCCGCACCCTCAGAGGTGGCGGACGAGTTAAGGAGCAGCAGTCTTATGTGCGCTGCTTCTTAACTTACATTTCACACGAGGCGGAAAGTACAGGGGTAGATAGCAGCACCCGCTGCTTGGTAAATCTACCCCAATGTGTGAGAAGTAGCTTCCTCCCCCTTTTGCTATATGTTTCTTTTGTCATAGCTCTATGCCGGGGGTGCTTACTGGGTGAACTTAACTTGAGGTGGAAGGGGTGTACCTCCTGGGTGACCAGGAGAGGCTAGTTTCAGTGATGAAACCTAGTGGGGTAATTTAAGATTGAAGGTTATATTTATGGTTATATGTTTGATATGTTAGGAATAAGTTGAGCTGCGGCCTTTATAACCCAATTCTTGATGTCTGTCTTTATTGCGTATTTGCCTCATATAGGGTCAAATGTTTGTAACAATGTTATACATACAGGCCTAGACTACAAGTTAAGTGCAAAAATATTACTTCTGTTGTGTGTCAACATCGTTTGAGGGCAATCAACTCATATTACTAGTTCCAAGTGATTTTATTATTGGTCAAGCAATAGGTTACTTACTGTAGCGTGGTGCAGGTATGCACTGTGGGAGGCGGACCTTACCTATGTAAAACAACAGAGATTCTCAACGGAGCAACAGCGGGTATCCAAACACGCCGAGCCCAACCCCCAGAGCATTGGCCAGCATCGAAAAACATGCCGAGCTGAAAAGGCGTTGCATTGTATGAAGTACTATACCAGAATAACAGTGAGTACTCTCTGTTTATAACACTATAGAAATAACTGAGATTGTGACACACAGTTTCACAAGAACTTAAGTGCCAACCAACTCGCAAGCCCCATAAGACTTAGTTTAGATAAACCATTATTGATTGATTATTTGTTTAATTTTGATGTTCATGTCAATATAAACTAGTACAAAATATGCCTGGGATATGAAACGAACATTATCACCTCAATTTAAGTATTTAAAGGGATATTCCAGCCAAAATTGGAAACCACATGGGTGCATTTCGGTATTGAACAGAAGCAATTTGGTAATATACATGCATTAGCAAAAATGCTTCTAATAAAAGCTATAGCTGTTTCAAAAGTGTATTTAAGTATGCACCGTGCACCAGCATTTTAAACACAGCCCTTGCTCAGAGAGCCTAAGGTGCTTGTACCACCTGGTAATGACTCAATTTGTTAATTGCTGACATGATACAAGCCCCACTGATGATCTGAGCAGCTGCATTATTTAAAATGTGGGTGCAGTGACAATATCTAGCTATGCTTCACGTGCACGTGCAGAGAAAAATGTAAACACTAAAACAGTGATAACTTTTACTAAAAGCATTTTTGCTAATACATGTATATTGCAAATATATTTCTATTCAAAGATGTAATTAATCTATGTGCATTTAAATTTTGACTGGAATGTCCCTTTAAGGAGTAGAGTCTTTTCCTTCTGTAAAGCTTGTAAACATTTTTCCTAAACAAGTCCCTTTAAAGTCTAGTTTTATTTTTTTACATAGATTATAGAATAACATTTTCGACTATAACGTAATCTACCGCATTATGGCCTAACAATAGAAGTTTCAAGACAACTGGGTAACTTTCTCAGCTCATATTTGTTAGCCAAACTGTTATAAGTTTATGAGAGTGACAGTTCAGACATTGCAGAT